>NW_027477595.1:0-63891 GCF_051020955.1 Megalopta genalis | reverse complement strand
ATGTTTCGCATGATATTGAAGTTAAATCGTTTGTTTCGTTTGGATATAAAGCTAATTCGTGTATTTCGCATGAATCTGAAGCGAAGTTGTTCATTTCGCATGAATTTGAAGCTAAATCGTTTATTTAAAATCGCTATTTCGTACGATTTTGTGACGAAATCGTGTATTTCGCATGATATTGACTCTAAATCGTTTGTCCCGCGTGGATTTGAAGCAAATTCGTGTATTTCGCATGAATTTGAAGCTAAATCGTTTGTTTAAAATCGCTATTTCGATCGAAGTTGAGTCGAAATCGTGTATTTCGCATGATATTGACGCTAAATCGTTTGTCCCGCGTGGATTTGAAGCAAATTCGTGTATTTCGCATGAATCTGAAGCTAAATGGTTCATTTGGCATGAATTTGAAGCTAAATCGATCTTTTAAAATCGCTATTTCCCACGAATTTGAAACGAAATCTTGTGTTTCGCATGATATTGAAGTTAAATCGTTTGTCTCGCGTGGATTTGAAGCAAATTCGTGTATATCGCATGAATCTGAAGCTAAATTGTTCATTTCGCATGAATTTGAAGCTAAATCGTTTATTTAAAATCGCTATTTCGTACGATTTTGTGACGAAATCGTGTATTTCGCATGATATTGACGCTAAATCGTTTGTCCCGCGTGGATTTGAAGCAAATTCGTGTATTTCGCATGAATCTGAAGCTAAATTGTTCATTTGGCATGAATTTGAAGCTAAATCGATCTTTTAAAATCGGTATTTCCCACGAATTTGAATCGAAATCGTGTGTTTCGCATGATATTGAAGTTAAATCGTTTGTTTCGTGTGGATTTAAAGCTAATTCGTGTATTTCGCATGAATCAGAAGCTAAATTGTTCATTTCGCATGAATTTGAAGCTAAATCGATCTTTTAAAATCGCTATTCCCCACGAATTTGAAACGAAATCTTGTGTTTCGCATGATATTGAAGTTAAGTCGTTTGTCTCGCGTGGATTTGAAGCAAATTCGTGTATTTCGCATGAATCTGAACCTAAATTGTTCATTTCGCATGAATTTGAAGCTAAATCGATCTTTCAAAATCGCTATTTCCCACGAATTTGAATCGGAATCGTGTGTTTCGCATGATATTGAAGTTAAATCGTTTCTTTCGTGGGGATTTAAAGCTAATTCGTGTATTTCGCATGAATCTGAAGCTAAATTGTTCATTTCGCATGAATTTGAAGCTTAATCGATCTTTTAAAATCGCTATTTCCCACGAATTTGAATCGAAATCGTGTGTTTCGCATGATATGAAAGTTAAATCGTTTGTTTCGTGGGGATTTAAAGCTAATTCGTGTATTTCGCATGAATTTGGAGCTAAATTGTTCATTTCGCATGAATTTGAAACTAAATCGTTTATTTAAAATCGCTATTTCGTACAATTTTGTGACGAAATCGTGTATTTCGCATGATATTGACGCTAAATCGTTTGTCCCGCGTGGATTTGAAGCAAATTCGTGTATTTCGCATGAATATGAAGCTAAATTGTTCATTTCGCATGAATTTGAAGCTAAATCGATCTTTTAAAATCGCTATTTCCCACGAATTTGAATCGAAATCGTGTGTTTCGCATGATATGATAGTTAAGTCGTTTGTTTCGTGGGGATTTAAAGCTAATTCGTGTATTTCGCATGAATCTGAAGCTAAATTGTTCATTTCGCATGAATTTGAAGCTAAATCATTTATTTAAAATCTCTATTTCGATCGAATTTGAGTCGAAATCGTGTATTTCGCATGATATTGACGCTAAATCGTTTGTCTCGCTTGAATTTGAAGCAAATTCGTGTATATCGCATGAATCTGAAGCTAAATTGTTCATTTGGCATGAATTTGAAGCTAAATCGATCGTTTAAAATCGATATTTCGCACGAATTTGAATCGAAATCGTGTGTTTCGCACGATATTGAAGTTAAATCGTTTGTTTCGTGTGGATTTGAAGCAAATTCGTGTATATCGCATGAAACTGAAGCTAAATTGTTCATTTCGCATGAATTTGAAGCTAAATCGTTTGTTTAAAATCGCTATTTCGTACGAATTTGAGTCGAAATCGTGTATTTCGCATGATATTGACGCTAAATCGTTTGTCTCGCGTGGATTTGAAGCAAATTCGTGTATATCGCATGAATCTGAAGCTAAATTGTTCATTTCGCATGAATTTGAAGCTAAATCGATCTTTTAAAATCGCTATTTCCCACGAATTTGAATCGAAATCGTGTGTTTCGCATGATATTAAAGTTAAATCGTTTGTTTCGTGGGGATTTAAAGCTAATTCGTGTATTTCGCATGAATCTGAAGCTAAATTGTTCATTTCGCATGAATTTGAAGCTAAATCGATCTTTTAAAATCGCTATTTTGTACGATTTTGTGACGAAATCGTGTATTTCGCATGATATTGACGCTAAATCGTTTGTCCCGCGTGGATTTGAAGCAAATTCGTGTATTTCGCATGAATTTGAAGCTAAATCGTTTGTTTAAAATCGCTATTTCGATCGAATTTGAGTCGAAATCGTGTATTTCGCATGATACTGACGCTAAATCGTTTGTCTCGCGTGGATTTGAAGCAAATTCGTGTATATCGCATGAATCTGAAGCTAAATTGTTCATGTCGCATGAATTTGAAGCTAAATCGATCTTTTAAAATCGCTCTTTCCCACGAATTTGAATCGAAATCGTATGTTTCGCATGATATTGAAGTTAAATCGTTTGTTTCGTGTGGATTTAAAGCTAATTCGAGTATTTCGCATGAATCAGAAGCTAAATTGTTCATTTCGCATGAATATGAAGCTAAATCGATCTTTTAAAATCGCTATTTCCCACGAATTTGAAACGAAATCTTGTGTTTCGCATGATATTGAAGTTAAATCGTTTGTCTCGCGTGGATTTGAAGCAAATTCGTGTATATCGCATGAATCTGAACCTAAATTGTTCATTTCGCATGAATTTGAAGCTAAATCGATCTTTCAAAATCGCTATTTCCCACGAATTTGAATCGGAATCGTGTGTTTCGCATGATATTGAAGTTAAATCGTTTGTTTCGTGGGGATTTAAAGCTAATTCGTGTATTTCGCATGAATCTGAAGCTAAATTGTTCATTTCGCATGAATTTGAAGCTAAATCATTTATTTAAAATCTCTATTTCGATCGAATTTGAGTCGAAATCGTGTATTTCGCATGATATTGACGCTAAATCGTTTGTCTCGCTTGAATTTGAAGCAAATTCGTGTATATCGCATGAATCTGAAGCTAAATTGTTCATTTGGCATGAATTTGAAGCTAAATCGATCGTTTAAAATCGATATTTCGCACGAATTTGAATCGAAATCGTGTGTTTCGCACGATATTGAAGTTAAATCGTTTGTTTCGTGTGGATTTGAAGCAAATTCGTGTATATCGCATGAATCTGAAGCTAAATTGTTCATTTCGCATGAATTTGAAGCTAAATCGATCTTTTAAAATCGCTATTTCCCACGAATTTGAATCGAAATCGTTTGTTTCGCATGATATTAAAGTTAAATCGTTTGTTTCGTGGGGATTTAAAGCTAATTCGTGTATTTCGCATGAATCTGAAGCTAAATTGTTCATTTCGCATGAATTTGAAACTAAATCGTTTATTTAAAATCGCTATTTCGTACGATTTTGTGACGAAATCGTGTATTTCGCATGATATTGACGCTAAATCGTTTGTCCCGCGTGGATTTGAAGCAAATTCGTGTATTTCGCATGAATCTGAAGCTAAATTGTTCATTTGGCATGAATTTGAAGCTAAATCGATCTTTTAAAATCGGTATTTCCCACGAATTTGAATCGAAATCGTGTGTTTCGCATGATATGATAGTTAAGTCGTTTGTTTCGTGGGGATTTAAAGCTAATTCGTGTATTTCGCATGAATCTGAAGCTAAATTGTTCATTTCGCATGAATTTGAAAATAAATCGTTTATTTAAAATCGCTATTTCGTACGATTTTGTGACGAAATCGTGTATTTCGCATGATATTGACGCTAAATCGTTTGTCCCGCGTGGATTTGAAGCAAATTCGTGTATTTCGCATGAATCTGAAGCTAAATTGTTCATTTGGCATGAATTTGAAGCTAAATCGATCTTTTAAAATCGGTATTTCCACGAATTTGAATCGAAATCGTGTGTTTCGCATGATATGATAGTTAAGTCGTTTGTTTCGTGGGGATTTAAAGCTAATTCGTGTATTTCGCATGAATCTGAAGCTAAATTGTTCATTTCGCATGAATTTGAAACTAAATCGTTTATTTAAAATCGCTATTTCGTACGATTTTGTGGCGAAATCGTGTATTTCGCATGATATTGACGCTAAATCGTTTGTCCCGCGTGGATTTGATGCAAATTCGTGTATTTCGCATGAATCTGAAGCTAAATTGTTCATTTGGCATGAATTTGAAGCTAAATCGATCTTTTAAAATCGGTATTTCCCACGAATTTGATTCGGAATCGTATGTTTCGCATGATATTGAAGTTAAATCGTTTGTTTCGTGTGGATTTGAAGCAAATTCGTGTATATCGCATGAATCTGAAGCTAAATTGTTCATTTCGCATGAATTTGAAGCTAAATCGTTTGTTTAAAATCGCTATTTCGTACGAATTTGAGTCGAAATCGTGTATTTCGCATGATATTGACGCTAAATCGTTTGTCTCGCGTGGATTTGAAGCAAATTCGTGTATATCGCATGAATCTGAAGCTAAATTGTTCATTTCGCAGGAATTTGAAGCTAAATCGATCTTTTAAAATCGCTATTTCCCACGAATTTGAATCGAAATCGTATGTTTCGCATGATATTGAAGTTAAATCGTTTGTTTCGTGTGGATTTAAAGCTAATTCGTGTATTTCGCATGAATCAGAATCTAAATTGCTAATTTCGCATGAATTTGAAGCTAAATCGATGGTTTAAAATCGCTATTTCGCACGATTTTGAATCGAAATCGTGTGTTTCGCATGATATTGAAGTTAAATCGTTTGTTTCGTGTGGATTTAAAGCTAATTCGTGTATTTCGCATGAATCTGAAGCTAAATTGTGCATTTCGCATGAATTTGAAGCTAAATCGTTTGTTACGCATTCAGTTGAAGCTATATCACTTGTATTCGCAAGTATTTGAAACTTATTTATCCGCTTCGCATGGATTTGAAGCTAAGCCATCTACTTCGCACTGATTTGAAGCTAAATCACGTGTATCCCTGGGATTTGAAGCTAACTCGTTTGTTCGGCATGCAGTTGAAGCTAAATCATGTATATCACAAGTATTTGAAGCTAAACCATTTGTTTCGCATGGATTCGAATATAAACCTTCCACGTCGTATTGATTTCAAGCTAAAACACGTGTTACGCATGGATTTAAAGCTAACTCGATTGTTTCGCGTGCATTTGAAGCTATATCACTTATATTCCAATATATGAATATAAATCATTTGTTTCTCATGTATTTGAAGATAAGCCTTTTACTTCGCATTGATTTGAAACTAAATCATGTGTTCCGTTTGGATTTGAAGCTAACTCGTTTGTTTCGCATGCAGTTGAAGCTAAATCATGTTTATCACAATTATCTGAATCTAATCCATCTGTTTCGCATGGATTTGAAGCTAAGCCTTCTACTTCGCATTGATTGAAGTAAAGTCATGTGTTTCGCTTGGATTTGAAGCTAACTCGATTGTTTCGCGTACATTTGAAGCTGTATCACTTATATTCGCCAGTATTTGAAACTTAATTATTCGCTTCGCATGGATTAGAAGCTAACCCCTCTACTTCGCACTGATTTGAAGCTAAATCAAGTGTATCCCTAGGATTTAAAGCTAACTCGTTTGTTCGGCATGCAGTAGAAGCTAAATCATGTATATCACAAGTATTTGAAGCTAAACCATTTGTTTCGCATCGATTTGAAGATAAGTCTTCTACTTCGCATTGATTTGAAGATAAATCATGTGATTCGCTTGGATTTGAAGCTAACTCGATTGTTTCGCCTGCATTTGAAGCTATATCGATTATATTCGCAAGTTGTTGAAGCTAAACCATTCGTTTCGCATGGATTTGAAGCTAAGGCTTCAACTTCGCATTGATTTGAAGATAAATCATGTGTTATCCTTGGATTTGAAGCTATATCACTTATATCGCAAGTATTTGAAGCTAAATGATTTGTGTAGCATGGAATTGAATCTAAGCCTTCTACTTCGCATTGAGTTGAAGCTAAATCATGTGATTCGCTTGGATTTGATGCTAACTCGTTTGCTTCGCATGCAGTTGTATCTAAATCATGTATATCACAAGTATTTGAAGCTAAACCATTCGTTTCGCATGGATTTGAAGCTAAGCCTTCTACTGCGCATTGATTCGAAGATAAATCATGTGAATCGCATGGATTTGAAGCTAACTCGTTTGTTTCTCCTGCATTTGAATGTATTTCATTTAAACCGCAGGTATTTGAAGGTAAATCATTTGTTTCGCATGGATGTGAAGCTAAGCGTCCTACTTCGCATTGATTTGAAGTTAATAGCATGTGTTTCTCTTGGATTTGAAGCTAACTCGTTTGATTCGCATGCAGTTGAAGCTAAATCATGTTTATCACAAGTATTTGTAGCTAAACCATTTGTTTCGTATTGATTTGAAGTTAAGCCTTCTACTTCATATTGATTTGATGCTAAATCATGTGTTTCGCATGGATTTGATGCTAACTCGTTTGTTTCGCCTGCAGTTGAAGCTAAATCAAGTATATCACAAGTATTTGAAGCTAAACCATTTGTTTCGCATTGATTTGAAGCTAAGCCTTCTACATCGCATTGATTTGAAGGTAAATCATGTGTTTCGCTTCGATTTGAAAATAAGCATTCTACTTCGCATTGATTTGAAGCTAAATCATGTGTTACGCATGGATTTGGATCTAACTCGTTTTTTTCGCATGCAGTTGAAGCTAAATCATGCATGTCACAAGTATTTGAAGATAAACCATTTGATTCGCAGGAATTTGAGAATAAGCCATTTAATTCGCTTTGATTTGAATCTAAATCATTTGTTTCGCATGGATTCGAATATCAGTCTTCTACTTCGCATTGATTTGAAGCTAAATCATGTATATCACAAGTCTTTAAAGCTGAACCAATTGTTTCGCATGGATTTGAAGCTAAATCATGTATATCACAAGTCTTTAAAGCTGAACCAATTGTTTCGCATGGATTTGAAGCTAAATCATGTGATTCGCTTGGATTTGATGCTAACTCGTTTGTTTCGCATGCAGTTGTATCTAAATCATGTATATCACAAGTATGTGAAGCTAAACCATTTGTTTCGCATGAATATTAAGCCGAACCATGTGTTTCTCATGAATTTTAAGCTGTATCATGTGTTTCGTATGGATGTGAAGCTACCACGTTTGTTTCACATGCTGCTGAAGCTAAATCATGTATATCTCAAGTATTTGAAGCTAAACCATGTGTTTCGCTTGGACTTGAAACTAACTCGTTTGTATCGCATGCAGTTGAAGCTAAATCATGTATATCACAAGTATGTGAAGCTAAACCGTTTGATTTGCATAGATTTGAAGCTAAGCCTTCAACTTCGCGTTGACTTGATGATAAATCATGTTTTTCGCTTGGATTTGAAGCTAACTCGTTTGTTTCGCATGCAGTTGAATCTAAATCATGAATAACAAAAGTATTTGAATCTAAACCATTTGTTTCGCATGGATTTCAAGCTTACTTGCTTGTTTCGCATGCAGTTGAAGGTAAATCATGTACATCACAAGTATTTGAAGCTAAAACATTTGTTTCGCATGAATTTGAGAATAAGCCATCTAATTCGCTTTGATTTGAATCTAAATCATTTGTTTCGCATGGATTCGAATATCAGTCTTCTACTTCGCATTGATTTGAAGCTAAATCATGTGTTTCGCTTGTATTTGAAGCTAAAACATTTGTTTCGCATGGATTTGAAGCTAAGCCTTCCACTTCGCATTGATTAGATGCTACATCATGTCTTTCGCAAGGATTTGAAGCTAAATCATGTGATTCGCTTGGATTTGATGCTAACTCGTTTGTTTCGCATGCAGTTGTATCTAAATCATGTATATCACAAGTATTTGAAGCTAAACCATTTGTTTCGCAAGACTTTGAAGCTAAGCCTTCTACTTCGCATTGATTTGAAGTTAAATCATGTGTTACGCTTGGATTTGAAGCTCACTCGATTGTTTCTCCTGCATTTGAAGCTATATCACTTATATGTGCAACTGTTTGAAGCTAAATCATTCGTTTCGCATGGATTTGAAGCTAAGCCTTCCACTTCGCATTGATATGAAGCTGAATAGTGCGTTTCGCTTGGATTTGATGCTAACTAGTTCGTTTCGCATGCAGTTGAATCTTATTCATGCATATCACAACTATTTGAAGCTGAAACATTTGTTTCGCATGAATATTAAGCTAAATCATGTGTTTCGCTTGGATTTGAAGTTAACTCGTTTGTATCGCATCCAGTTGAAGCTAAATCGTGTATATCACAAGTATGTGAAGCTAAACCGTTTGATTTGCATAGATTTGAAGCTAAGCCTTCAACTTCGCGTTGACTTGATGATAAATCATGTTTTTCGCTTGGATTTGAAGCTAACTCGTTTGTTTCGCATGCAGTTGAATCTAAATCATGAATAACAAAAGTATTTGAAGCTAAACCATTTGTTTCGCATGGATTTGAAGCTAACTTGCTTGTTTCGCATGCAGTTGGAGGTAAATCATGTACATCACAAGTATTTGAAGCTAAAACATTTGTTTCGCATGAATTTGAGAATAAGCCATCTAATTCGCTTTGATTTGAATCTAAATCATTTGTTTCGCATGGATTCGAAGATCAGTCTTCTACTTCGCATTGATTTGAAGCTAAATCATGTGTTTCGCTTGAATTTGAAGCTAACACGTTGGTTTCGCATGCAGATGAAGCTAAATCATGTATATCACAAGTATTTGAAGCTGAACCATTTGTTTCGCATGAATATTAAGCCGAACCATGTGTTTCTCATGAATTTTAAGCTGTATCATGTGTTTCGTATGGATTTGAAGCTACCACGTTTGTTTCACATGCTGCTGAAACTAAATCATGTATATCTCAAGTATTTGAAACTAAACCATGTGTTTCGCTTGGACTTGAAACTAACTCGCTTGTTTCGCATCCAGTTGAAGCTAAATCATGTATATCACAAGTATGTGAAGCTAAACCGTTTGATTTGCATAGATTTGAAGCTAAGCCTTCAACTTCGCGTTGACTTGATGATAAATCATGTTTTTCGCTTGGATTTGAAGCTAACTCGTTTGTTTCGCATGCAGTTGAATCTAAATCATGAATAACAAAAGTATTTGAAGCTAAACCATTTGTTTCGCTTGCATTTGAAGCTAACTTGCTTGTTTCGCATGCAGATGAAGGGTAATCATGTACATCACAAATATTTGAAGCTAAAAGATTTGTTTCGCAGGAATTTGAGAATAAGCCATCTAATTCGCTTTGATTTGAATGTAAATCATTTGTTTCGCATGGATTCGAAGATCAGTCTTCTACTTCGCATTGATTTGAAGCTAAATCATGTGTTCCGCTTGTATTTGAAGCTAACACGTTGGTTTCGCATGCAGATGAAGCTAAATCATGTATATCACAAGTCTTGAAAGCTGAACCAATTGTTTCGCATGGATTTGAAGCTAAATCGTGTGATTCGCTTGGATTTGATGCTAACTCGTTTGTTTCGCATGCAGTTGTATCTAAATCATGTATATCACAAGTATGTGAAGCTAAACCATTTGTTTCGCATGAATATTAAGCCGAACCATGTGTTTCTCATGAATTTTAAGCTGTATCATGTGTTTCGTATGGATTTGAAGCTACCACGTTTGTTTCACATGCTGCTGAAGCTAAATCATGTATATCTCAAGTATTTGAAGCTAAACCATGTGTTTCGCTTGGACTTGAAACTAACTCGTTTGTTTCGCATCCAGTTGAAGTTAAATCATGTATATCACAAGTATGTGAAGCTAAACCGTTTGATTTGCATAGATTTGAAGCTAAGCCTTCAACTTCGCGTTGACTTGATGATAAATCATGTTTTTCGCTTGGATTTGAAGCTAACTCGTTTGTTTCGCATGCAGTTGAATCTAAATCATGAATAACAAAAGTATTTGAAGCTAAACCATTTGTTTCGCATGGATTTGAAGCTAACTAGCTTGTTTCGCATGCAGTTGGAGGTAAATCATGTACATCACAAGTATTTGAAGCTAAAACATTTGTTTCGCATGAATTTGAGAATAAGCCATCTAATTCGCTTTGATTTGAATCTAAATCATTTGTTTCGCATGGATTCGAAGATCAGTCCTCTACTTCGCATTGATTTGAAGCTAAATCATGTGTTTCGCTTGAATTTGAAGCTAACACGTTGGTTTCGCATGCAGATGAAGCTAAATCATGTATATCACAAGTCTTTAAAGCTGAACCATTTGTTTCGCATGAATATTAAGCTAAATGATGTGTGTCGCTTGGATATGAAGCTAACTCGTTTGTTTCGCATGCAGTTGAAGCTAAATCGTGTATATCACAAGTATTTGAAGCTGAACCATTTGTTTCGCATGGATTTGAAGCTAAGCCTTCTACTTCGCATTGATTTGAAGCTGAATCATGTGTTTCGATTTGATTTGATGCTAACTCGTTTGATTCGAATGCATTTGAATCTAAATCATGTATATCACAAGTATTTGAAGCTAAACCATTTGCTTCGCATGGATTCGAAGATAAGCCTTCTACTTCGCATTGAATTGAAGCTAAATCATGTGTTTCGCATGGATTTGAAGCTACCACGTTTGTTTCGCATGCTGCTGAAGCTAAATCATGTATATCTCAAGTTTTTGAAGCTAAATCATGTGTTTCGCTTGGATTTGAAACTAACTCGTTTGTTTCGCATCCAGTTGAAGCCAAATCGTGTATATCACAAGTATGTGAAGCTAAACCGTTTGATTTGTATAGATTTGAAGCTAAGCCTTCAACTTCGCGTTGACTTGATGATAAATCATGTTTTTCGCTTGGATTTGAAGCTAACTCGTTTGTTTCGCATGCAGTTGAATCTAAATCATGAATAACAAAAGTATTTGAAGCTAAACCATTTGTTTCGCATGGATTTCAAGCTAACTTGCTTGTTTCGCATGCAGTTGAAGGTAAATCATGTACATCACAAGTATTTGAAGCTAAAACATTTGTTTCGCATGAATTTGAGAATAAGCCGTCTAATTCGCTTTGATTTGAATCTAAATCATTTGTTTCGCATGGATTCGAATATCAGTCTTCTACTTCGCATTGATTTGAAGCTAAATCATGTGTTTCGCTTGTATTTGAAGCTAAAACATTTGTTTCGCATGGATTTGAAGCTAAGCTTTCTACTTCGCATTGATTAGAAGCTGAATCATGTGTTTCGCTTTGATTTGAAACTAACTCGTTTGATTCGCATGCATTTGAAGCTAAATCATGTATATCATATGTATTTGAAGCTAAACAACTTAATTCGCATAGATTTGAAGCTAAGCCTTCTACTTCACATTGATTTGAAGTTAAATAATGTGTTTCGCAAGGATTTGAAGCTAACTCGTATGTTTCGCCTGCATTTGAAGCTATATCACTTATATGTGCAACTGTTTGAAGCTAAATCATTCGTTTCGCATGGATTTGAAGCTAAGCTTTCCACTTCGCATTGATATGAAGCTGAATAATGCGTTTCGCTTGGATTTGATGCTAACAAGTTCGTTTCGCATGCAGTTGAATCTAATTCATGCATATCACAAGTATTTGAAGCTGAAACATTTGTTTCGCATGAATATTAAGCTAAATCATGTGTTTCGCTTGGATTTGAAGCTAACTCGTTTGTATCGCATGCAGTTGAAGCTAAATCATGTATATCACAAGTATGTGAAGCTAAACCGTTTGATTTGCATAGATTTGAAGCTAAGCCTTCAACTTCGCGTTGACTTGATGATAAATCATGTTTTTCGCTTGGATTTGAAGCTAACTCGTTTGTTTCGCATGCAGTTGAATCTAAATCATGAATAACAAAAGTATTTGAAGCTAAACCATTTGTTTCGCATGGATTTCAAGCTTACTTGCTTGTTTCGCATGCAGTTGAAGGTAAATCATGTACATCACAAGTATTTGAAGCTAAAACATTTGTTTCGCATGAATTTGAGAATAAGCCATCTAATTCGCTTTGATTTGAATCTAAATCATTTGTTTCGCATGGATTCGAATATCAGTCTTCTACTTCGCATTGATTTGAAGCTAAATCATGTGTTTCGCTTGTATTTGAAGCTAAAACATTTGTTTCGCATGGATTTGAAGCTAAGCCTTCCACTTCGCATTGATTAGATGCTACATCATGTCTTTCGCAAGGATTTGAAGCTAAATCATGTGATTCGCTTGGATTCGATGCTAACTCGTTTGTTTCGCATGCAGTTGTATCTAAATCATGTATATCACAAGTATTTGAAGCTAAACCATTTGTTTCGCAAGACTTTGAAGCTAAGCCTTCTACTTCGCATTGATTTGAAGTTAAATCATGTGTTACGCTTGGATTTGAAGCTCACTCGATTGTTTCGCCTGCATTTGAAGCTATATCACTTATATGTGCAACTGTTTGAAGCTAAATCATTCGTTTCGCATGGATTTGAAGCTAAGCCTTCCACTTCGCATTGATATGAAGCTGAATAGTGCGTTTCGCTTGGATTTGATGCTAACTAGTTCGTTTCGCATGCAGTTGAATCTTATTCATGCATATCACAACTATTTGAAGCTGAAACATTTGTTTCGCATGAATATTAAGCTAAATCATGTGTTTCGCTTGGATTTGAAGTTAACTCGTTTGTATCGCATCCAGTTGAAGCTAAATCGTGTATATCACAAGTATGTGAAGCTAAACCGTTTGATTTGCATAGATTTGAAGCTAAGCCTTCAACTTCGCGTTGACTTGATGATAAATCATGTTTTTCGCTTGGATTTGAAGCTAACTCGTTTGTTTCGCATGCAGTTGAATCTAAATCATGAATAACAAAAGTATTTGAAGCTAAACCATTTGTTTCGCATGGATTTGAAGCTAACTTGCTTGTTTCGCATGCAGTTGGAGGTAAATCATGTACATCACAAGTATTTGAAGCTAAAACATTTGTTTCGCATGAATTTGAGAATAAGCCATCTAATTCGCTTTGATTTGAATCTAAATCATTTGTTTCGCATGGATTCGAAGATCAGTCTTCTACTTCGCATTGATTTGAAGCTAAATCATGTGTTTCGCTTGAATTTGAAGCTAACACGTTGGTTTCGCATGCAGATGAAGCTAAATCATGTATATCACAAGTATTTGAAGCTGAACCATTTGTTTCGCATGAATATTAAGCCGAACCATGTGTTTCTCATGAATTTTAAGCTGTATCATGTGTTTCGTATGGATTTGAAGCTACCACGTTTGTTTCACATGCTGCTGAAGCTAAATCATGTATATCTCAAGTATTTGAAGCTAAACCATGTGTTTCGCTTGGACTTGAAACTAACTCGCTTGTTTCGCATCCAGTTGAAGCTAAATCATGTATATCACAAGTATGTGAAGCTAAACCGTTTGATTTGCATAGATTTGAAGCTAAGCCTTCAACTTCGCGTTGACTTGATGATAAATCATGTTTTTCGCTTGGATTTGAAGCTAACTCGTTTGTTTCGCATGCAGTTGAATCTAAATCATGAATAACAAAAGTATTTGAAGCTAAACCATTTGTTTCGCTTGCATTTGAAGCTAACTTGCTTGTTTCGCATGCAGATGAAGGGTAATCATGTACATCACAAATATTTGAAGCTAAAAGATTTGTTTCGCAGGAATTTGAGAATAAGCCATCTAATTCGCTTTGATTTGAATGTAAATCATTTGTTTCGCATGGATTCGAAGATCAGTCTTCTACTTCGCATTGATTTGAAGCTAAATCATGTGTTCCGCTTGTATTTGAAGCTAACACGTTGGTTTCGCATGCAGATGAAGCTAAATCATGTATATCACAAGTCTTGAAAGCTGAACCAATTGTTTCGCATGGATTTGAAGCTAAATCGTGTGATTCGCTTGGATTTGATGCTAACTCGTTTGTTTCGCATGCAGTTGTATCTAAATCATGTATATCACAAGTATGTGAAGCTAAACCATTTGTTTCGCATGAATATTAAGCCGAACCATGTGTTTCTCATGAATTTTAAGCTGTATCATGTGTTTCGTATGGATTTGAAGCTACCACGTTTGTTTCACATGCTGCTGAAGCTAAATCATGTATATCTCAAGTTTTTGAAGCTAAATCATGTGTTTCGCTTGGATTTGAAGCTAACTCGTTTGTTTCGCATCCAGTTGAAGCCAAATCGTGTATATCACAAGTATGTGAAGCTAAACCGTTTGATTTGTATAGATTTGAAGCTAAGCCTTCAACTTCGCGTTGACTTGATGATAAATCATGTTTTTCGCTTGGATTTGAAGCTAACTCGTTTGTTTCGCATGCAGTTGAATCTAAATCATGAATAACAAAAGTATTTGAAGCTAAACCATTTGTTTCGCATGGATTTCAAGCTAACTTGCTTGTTTCGCATGCAGTTGAAGGTAAATCATGTACATCACAAGTATTTGAAGCTAAAACATTTGTTTCGCATGAATTTGAGAATAAGCCGTCTAATTCGCTTTGATTTGAATCTAAATCATTTGTTTCGCATGGATTCGAATATCAGTCTTCTACTTCGCATTGATTTGAAGCTAAATCATGTGTTTCGCTTGTATTTGAAGCTAAAACATTTGTTTCGCATGGATTTGAAGCTAAGCTTTCTACTTCGCATTGATTAGAAGCTGAATCATGTGTTTCGCTTTGATTTGAAGCTAACTCGTTTGATTCGCATGCATTTGAAGCTATATCACTTATATGTGCAACTGTTTGAAGCTAAATCATTCGTTTCGCATGGATTTGAAGCTAAGCTTTCCACTTCGCATTGATATGAAGCTGAATAATGCGTTTCGCTTGGATTTGATGCTAACAAGTTCGTTTCGCATGCAGTTGAATCTAATTCATGCATATCACAAGTATTTGAAGCTGAAACATTTGTTTCGCATGAATATTAAGCTAAATCATGTGTTTCGCTTGGATTTGAAGCTAACTCGTTTGTATCGCATGCAGTTGATACCAACTCATGTATATCACAAGTATTTGAATCTGAACCATTTGTTTCGCATGGATTTGAAGCTAAGCCTTCTACTTCGCATTGATTTGAAGCTGAATCATGTGTTTCGATTTGATTTGATGCTAACTCGTTTGATTCGAATGCATTTGAATCTAAATCATGTATATCACAAGTATTTGAAGCTAAACCATTTGCTTCGCTTGGATTCGAAGATAAGCCTTCTACTTCGCATTGAATTGAAGCTAAATCATGTGTTTCGCATGGATTTGAAGCTACCACGTTTGTTTCGCATGCTGCTGAAGCTAAATCATGTATATCTCAAGTTTTTGAAGCTAAATCATGTGTTTCGCTTGGATTTGAAGCTAACTCGTTTGTTTCGCATCCAGTTGAAGCCAAATCGTGTATATCACAAGTATGTGAAGCTAAACCGTTTGATTTGTATAGATTTGAAGCTAAGCCTTCAACTTCGCGTTGACTTGATGATAAATCATGTTTTTCGCTTGGATTTGAAGCTAACTCGTTTGTTTCGCATGCAGTTGAATCTAAATCATGAATAACAAAAGTATTTGAAGCTAAACCATATGTTTCGCATGGATTTCAAGCTAACTTGCTTGTTTCGCATGCAGTTGAAGGTAAATCATGTACATCACAAGTATTTGAAGCTAAAACATTTGTTTCGCATGAATTTGAGAATAAGCCGTCTAATTCGTTTTGATTTGAATCTAACTCATTTGTTTCGCATGGATTCGAATATCAGTCTTCTACTTCGCATTGATTTGAAGCTAAATCATGTGTTTCGCTTGTATTTGAAGCTAAAACATTTGTTTCGCATGGATTTGAAGCTAAGCCTTCCACTTCGCATTGATTTGATGCTACATCATGTCTTTCGCATGGATTTGAAGCTAAATCATGTGATTCGCTTGGATTTGATGCTAACTCGTTTGTTTCGCATGCAGTTGTATCTAAATCATGTATATCACAAGTATTTGAAGCTAAACCATTTGTTTCGCAAGACATTGAAGCTAAGCCTTCTACTTCGCATTGATTTGAAGTTAAATCATGTGTTACGCTTGAATTTGAAGCTCACTCGATTGTTTCGCCTGCATTTGAAGCTATATCACTTATATGTGCAACTGTTTGAAGCTAAATCATTCGTTTCGCATGGATTTGAAGCTAAATCATGTGTTTCGCTTGGATTTGAAGCTAACTCGTTTGTATCGCATCCAGTTGAAGCTAAATCGTGTATATCACAAGTATGTGAAGTTAAACCGTTTGATTTGCATAGATTTGAAGCTAAGCCTTCAACTTCGCGTTGACTTGATGATAAATCATGTTTTTCGCTTGGATTTGAAGCTAACTCGTTTGTTTCGCATGCAGTCGAATCTAAATCATGAATAACAAAAGTATTTGAACCTAAACCATTTGTTTCGCATGGATCTGAAGCTAACTTGCTTGTTTCGCATGCAGTTCAAGTTAAATCATGTACATCACAAGTATTTGAAGCTAAAACATTTGTTTCGCATGAATTTGAGAATAAGCCATCTAATTCGCTTTGATTTGAATCTAAATCATTTGTTTCGCATGGATTCGAAGATCAGTCTTCTACTTCGCATTGATTTGAAGCTAAATCATGTGTTTCGCTTGAATTTGAAGCTAACACGTTGGTTTCGCATGCAGATGAAGCTAAATCATGTATATCACAAGTATTTGAAGCTGAACCATTTGTTTCGCTTGAATATTAAGCCGAACCATGTGTTTCTCATGAATTTTAAGCTGTATCATGTGTTTCGTATGGATTTGAAGCTACCACGTTTGTTTCACATGCTGCTGAAGCTAAATCATGTATATCTCAAGTATTTGAAGCTAAACCATGTGTTTCGCTTGGACTTGAAACTAACTCGCTTGTTTCGCATCCAGTTGAAGCTAAATCATGTATATCACAAGTATGTGAAGCTAAACCGTTTGATTTGCATAGATTTGAAGCTAAGCCTTCAACTTCGCGTTGACTTGATGATAAATCATGTTTTTCGCTTGGATTTGAAGCTAACTCGTTTGTTTCGCATGCAGTTGAATCTAAATCATGAATAACAAAAGTATTTGAAGCTAAACCATTTGTTTCGCTTGCATTTGAAGCTAACTTGCTTGTTTCGCATGCAGATGAAGGGTAATCATGTACATCACAAATATTTGAAGCTAAAAGATTTGTTTCGCAGGAATTTGAGAATAAGCCATCTAATTCGCTTTGATTTGAATGTAAATCATTTGTTTCGCATGGATTCGAAGATCAGCCTTCTACTTCGCATTGATTTGAAGCTAAATCATGTGTTCCGCATGTATTTGAAGCTAACACGTTGGTTTCGCATGCAGATGAAGCTAAATCATGTATATCACAAGTTTTGAAAGCTGAACCAATTGTTTCGCATGGATTTGAAGCTAAATCGTGTGATTCGCTTGGATTTGATGCTAACTCGTTTGTTTCGCATGCAGTTGTATCTAAATCATGTATATCACAAGTATGTGAAGCTAAACCATTTGTTTCGCATGAATATTAAGCCGAACCATGTGTTTCTCATGAATTTTAAGCTGTATCATGTGTTTCGTATGGATTTGAAGCTACCACGTTTGTTTCACATGCTGCTGAAGCTAAATCATGTATATCTCAAGTTTTTGAAGCTAAATCATGTGTTTCGCTTGGATTTGAAGCTAACTCGTTTGTATCGCATCCAGTTGAAGCTAAATCGTGTATATCACAAGTATGTGAAGTTAAACCGTTTGATTTGCATAGATTTGAAGCTAAGCCTTCAACTTCGCGTTGACTTGATGATAAATCATGTTTTTCGCTTGGATTTGAAGCTAACTCGTTTGTTTCGCATGCAGTCGAATCTAAATCATGAATAACAAAAGTATTTGAACCTAAACCATTTGTTTCGCATGGATCTGAAGCTAACTTGCTTGTTTCGCATGCAGTTCAAGTTAAATCATGTACATCACAAGTATTTGAAGCTAAAACATTTGTTTCGCATGAATATTAAGCTAAATCATGTGTTTCGCTTGGATTTGAAGCTAACTCGTTTGTATCGCATCCAGTTGAAGCTAAATCGTGTATATCACAAGTATGTGAAGTTAAACCGTTTGATTTGCATAGATTTGAAGCTAAGTCTTCAACTTCGCGTTGACTTGATGATAAATCATGTTTTTCGCTTGGATTTGAAGCTAACTCGTTTGTTTCGCATGCAGTTGAATCTAAATCATGAACAACAAAAGTATTTGAAGCTAAACCATTTGTTTCGCATGGATTTGAAGCTAACTTGCTTGTTTCGCATGCAGTTGAAGGTAAATCATGTTCATCACAAGTATTTGAAGCTAAAACATTTGTTTCGCATGAATTTGAGAATAAGCCATCTAATTCGCTTTGATTTGAATCTAAATCATTTGTTTCGCATGGATTCGAAGATCAGTCTTCTACTTCGCATTGATTTGAAGCTAAATCATGTGTTTCGCTTGAATTTGAAGCTAACACGTTGGTTTCGCATGCAGATGAAGCTAAATCATGTATATCACAAGTATTTGAAGCTGAACCATTTGTTTCGCATGAATATTAAGCCGAACCATGTGTTTCTCATGAATTTTAAGCTGTATCATGTGTTCCGTATGGATTTGAAGCTACCACGTTTGTTTCACATGCTGCTGAAGCTAAATCATGAATATCTCAAGTATTTGAAGCTAAACCATGTGTTTCGCTTGGACTTGAAACTAACTCGCTTGTTTCGCATCCAGTTGAAGCTAAATCATGTATATCACAAGTATGTGAAGCTAAACCGTTTGATTTGCATAGATTTGAAGCTAAGCCTTCAACTTCGCGTTGACTTGATGATAAATCACGTTTTTCGCTTGGATTTGAAGCTAACTCGTTTGTTTCGCATGCAGTTGAATCTAAATCATGAATAACAAAAGTATTTGAAGCTAAACCATTTGTTTCGCTTGCATTTGAAGCTAACTTGCTTGTTTCGCATGCAGATGAAGGGTAATCATGTACATCACAAATATTTGAAGATAAAAGATTTGTTTCGCAGGAATTTGAGAATAAGCCATCTAATTCGCTTTGATTTGAATGTAAATCATTTGTTTCGCATGGATTCGAAGATCAGTCTTCTACTTCGCATTGATTTGAAGCTAAATCATGTGTTCCGCTTGCATTTGAAGCTAACACGTTGGTTTCGCATGCAGATGAAGCTAAATCATGTATATCACAAGTCTTGAAAGCTGAACCAATTGTTTCGCATGGATTTGAAGCTAAATCGTGTGATTCGCTTGGATTTGATGCTAACTCGTTTGTTTCGCATGCAGTTGTATCTAAATCATGTATATCACAAGTATGTGAAGCTAAACCATTTGTTTCGCATGAATATTAAGCCGAACCATGTGTTTCTCATGAATTTTAAGCTGTATCATGTGTTTCGTATGGATTTGAAGCTACCACGTTTGTTTCACATGCTGCTGAAGGTAAATCATGTATATCTCAAGTTTTTGAAGCTAAATCATGTGTTTCGCTTGGATTTGAAGCTAACTCGTTTGTTTCGCATCCAGTTGAAGCCAAATCGTGTATATCACAAGTATGTGAAGCTAAACCGTTTGATTTGTATAGATTTGAAGCTAAGCCTTCAACTTCGCGTTGACTTGATGATAAATCATGTTTTTCGCTTGGATTTGAAGCTAACTCGTTTGTTTCGCATGCAGTTGAATCTAAATCATGAATAACAAAAGTATTTGAAGCTAAACCATTTGTTTCGCATGGATTTCAAGCTAACTTGCTTGTTTCGCATGCAGTTGAAGGTAAATCATGTACATCACAAGTATTTGAAGCTAAAACATTTGTTTCGCATGAATTTGAGAATAAGCCGTCTAATTCGCTTTGATTTGAATCTAAATCATTTGTTTCGCATGGATTCGAATATCAGTCTTCTACTTCGCATTGATTTGAAGCTAAATCATGTGTTTCGCTTGTATTTGAAGCTAAAACATTTGTTTCGCATGGATTTGAAGCTAAGCTTTCTACTTCGCATTGATTAGAAGCTGAATCATGTGTTTCGCTTTGATTTGAAGCTAACTCGTTTGTTTCGCATGCAGTTGTATCTAAATCATGTATATCACAAGTATTTGAAGCTAAACCATTTGTTTCGCAAGACTTTGAAGCTAAGCCTTCTACTTCGCATTGATTTGAAGTTAAATCATGTGTTACGCTTGGATTTGAAGCTCACTCGATTGTTTCGCCTGCATTTGAAGCTATATCACTTATATGTGCAACTGTTTGAAGCTAAATCATTCGTTTCGCATGGATTTGAAGCTAAGCCTTCCACTTCGCATTGATATGAAGCTGAATAGTGCGTTTCGCTTGGATTTGATGCTAACTAGTTCGTTTCGCATGCAGTTGAATCTAATTCATGCATATCACAAGTATTTGAAGCTGAAACATTTGTTTCGCATGAATATTAAGCTAAATCATGTGTTTCGCTTGGATTTGAAGCTAACTCGTTTGTATCGCATGCAGTTGATACCAACTCATGTATATCACAAGTATTTGAATCTGAACCATTTGTTTCGCATGGATTTGAAGCTAAGCCTTCTACTTCGCATTGATTTGAAGCTGAATCATGTGTTTCGATTTGATTTGATGCTAACTCGTTTGATTCGAATGCATTTGAATCTAAATCATGTATATCACAAGTATTTGAAGCTAAACCATTTGCTTCGCTTGGATTCGAAGATAAGCCTTCTACTTCGCATTGAATTGAAGCTAAATCATGTGTTTCGCATGGATTTGAAGCTACCACGTTTGTTTCGCATGCTGCTGAAGCTAAATCATGTATATCTCAAGTTTTTGAAGCTAAATCATGTGTTTCGCTTGGATTTGAAGCTAACTCGTTTGTTTCGCATCCAGTTGAAGCCAAATCGTGTATATCACAAGTATGTGAAGCTAAACCGTTTGATTTGTATAGATTTGAAGCTAAGCCTTCAACTTCGCGTTGACTTGATGATAAATCATGTTTTTCGCTTGGATTTGAAGCTAACTCGTTTGTTTCGCATGCAGTTGAATCTAAATCATGAATAACAAAAGTATTTGAAGCTAAACCATATGTTTCGCATGGATTTCAAGCTAACTTGCTTGTTTCGCATGCAGTTGAAGGTAAATCATGTACATCACAAGTATTTGAAGCTAAAACATTTGTTTCGCATGAATTTGAGAATAAGCCGTCTAATTCGTTTTGATTTGAATCTAAATCATTTGTTTCGCATGGATTCGAATATCAGTCTTCTACTTCGCATTGATTTGAAGCTAAATCATGTGTTTCGCTTGTATTTGAAGCTAAAACATTTGTTTCGCATGGATTTGAAGCTAAGCCTTCCACTTCGCATTGATTTGATGCTACATCATGTCTTTCGCATGGATTTGAAGCTAAATCATGTGATTCGCTTGGATTTGATGCTAACTCGTTTGTTTCGCATGCAGTTGTATCTAAATCATGTATATCACAAGTATTTGAAGCTAAACCATTTGTTTCGCAAGACATTGAAGCTAAGCCTTCTACTTCGCATTGATTTGAAGTTAAATCATGTGTTACGCTTGAATTTGAAGCTCACTCGATTGTTTCGCCTGCATTTGAAGCTATATCACTTATATGTGCAACTGTTTGAAGCTAAATCATTCGTTTCGCATGGATTTGAAGCTAAGCCTTCCACTTCGCATTGATATGAATCTGAATAGTGCGTTTCGCTTGGATTTGATGCTAACTAGTTCGTTTCGCATGCATTTGAATCTAAATCATGTATATCACAAGTATTTGAAGCTAAACCATTTGCTTCGCTTGGATTCGAAGATAAGCCTTCTACTTCGCATTGAATTGAAGCTAAATCATGTGTTTCGCATGGATTTGAAGCTACCACGTTTGTTTCGCATGCTGCTGAAGCTAAATCATGTATATCTCAAGTTTTTGAAGCTAAATCATGTGTTTCGCTTGGATTTGAAGCTAACTCGTTTGTTTCGCATCCAGTTGAAGCCAAATCGTGTATATCACAAGTATGTGAAGCTAAACCGTTTGATTTGTATAGATTTGAAGCTAAGCCTTCAACTTCGCGTTGACTTGATGATAAATCATGTTTTTCGCTTGGATTTGAAGCTAACTCGTTTGTTTCGCATGCAGTTGAATCTAAATCATGAATAACAAAAGTATTTGAAGCTAAACCATATGTTTCGCATGGATTTCAAGCTAACTTGCTTGTTTCGCATGCAGTTGAAGGTAAATCATGTACATCACAAGTATTTGAAGCTAAAACATTTGTTTCGCATGAATTTGAGAATAAGCCGTCTAATTCGTTTTGATTTGAATCTAACTCATTTGTTTCGCATGGATTCGAATATCAGTCTTCTACTTCGCATTGATTTGAAGCTAAATCATGTGTTTCGCTTGTATTTGAAGCTAAAACATTTGTTTCGCATGGATTTGAAGCTAAGCCTTCCACTTCGCATTGATTTGATGCTACATCATGTCTTTCGCATGGATTTGAAGCTAAATCATGTGATTCGCTTGGATTTGATGCTAACTCGTTTGTTTCGCATGCAGTTGTATCTAAATCATGTATATCACAAGTATTTGAAGCTAAACCATTTGTTTCGCAAGACATTGAAGCTAAGCCTTCTACTTCGCATTGATTTGAAGTTAAATCATGTGTTACGCTTGAATTTGAAGCTCACTCGATTGTTTTGCCTGCATTTGAAGCTATATCACTTATATGTGCAACTGTTTGAAGCTAAATCATTCGTTTCGCATGGATTTGAAGCTAAATCCTGTGTTTCGCTTGGATTTGAAGCTAACTCGTTTGTATCGCATCCAGTTGAAGCTAAATCGTGTATATCACAAGTATGTGAAGTTAAACCGTTTGATTTGCATAGATTTGAAGCTAAGCCTTCAACTTCGCGTTGACTTGAAGATAAATCATGTTTTTCGCTTGGATTTGAAGCTAACTCGTTTGTTTCGCATGCAGTCGAATCTAAATCATGAATAACAAAAGTATTTGAACCTAAACCATTTGTTTCGCATGGATCTGAAGCTAACTTGCTTGTTTCGCATGCAGTTCAAGTTAAATCATGTACATCACAAGTATTTGAAGCTAAAACATTTGTTTCGCATGAATTTGAGAATAAGCCATCTAATTCGCTTTGATTTGAATCTAAATCATTTGTTTCGCATGGATTCGAAGATCAGTCTTCTACTTCGCATTGATTTGAAGCTAAATCATGTGTTTCGCTTGTATTTGAAGTTAACACGTTGGTTTCGCATGCAGATGAAGCTAAATCATGTATATCACAAGTCTTTAAAGCTGAACCATTTGTTTCGCATGAATATTAATCTAAATGATGTGTTTCGCTTGGATATGAAGCTAACTCGTTTGTTTCGCATGCATTTGAAGCTATATCACTTATATGTGCAACTGTTTGAAGCTAAATCATTCGTTTCGCATGGATTTGAAGCTAAGCCTTCCACTTCGCATTGATATGAAGCTGAATAGTGCGTTTCGCTTGGATTTGATGCTAACTAGTTCGTTTCGCATGCAGTTGAATCTTATTCATGCATATCACAAGTATTTGAAGCTGAAACATTTGTTTCGCATGAATATTAAGCTAAATCATGTGTTTCGCTTGGATTTGAAGCTAACTCGTTTGTTTCGCATCCAGTTGAAGCCAAATCGTGTATATCACAAGTATGTGAAGCTAAACCGTTTGATTTGTATAGATTTGAAGCTAAGCCTTCAACTTCGCGTTGACTTGATGATAAATCATGTTTTTCGCTTGGATTTGAAGCTAACTCGTTTGTTTCGCATGCAGTTGAATCTAAATCATGAATAACAAAAGTATTTGAAGCTAAACCATATGTTTCGCATGGATTTCAAGCTAACTTGCTTGTTTCGCATGCAGTTGAAGGTAAATCATGTACATCACAAGTATTTGAAGCTAAAACATTTGTTTCGCATGAATTTGAGAATAAGCCGTCTAATTCGTTTTGATTTGAATCTAACTCATTTGTTTCGCATGGATTCGAATATCAGTCTTCTACTTCGCATTGATTTGAAGCTAAATCATGTGTTTCGCTTGTATTTGAAGCTAAAACATTTGTTTCGCATGGATTTGAAGCTAAGCCTTCCACTTCGCATTGATTTGATGCTACATCATGTCTTTCGCATGGATTTGAAGCTAAATCATGTGATTCGCTTGGATTTGATGCTAACTCGTTTGTTTCGCATGCAGTTGTATCTAAATCATGTATATCACAAGTATTTGAAGCTAAACCATTTGTTTCGCAAGACATTGAAGCTAAGCCTTCTACTTCGCATTGATTTGAAGTTAAATCATGTGTTACGCTTGAATTTGAAGCTCACTCGATTGTTTCGCCTGCATTTGAAGCTATATCACTTATATGTGCAACTGTTTGAAGCTAAATCATTCGTTTCGCATGGATTTGAAGCTAAGCCTTCCACTTCGCATTGATATGAATCTGAATAGTGCGTTTCGCTTGGATTTGATGCTAACTAGTTCGTTTCGCATGCATTTGAATCTAAATCATGTATATCACAAGTATTTGAAGCTAAACCATTTGCTTCGCTTGGATTCGAAGATAAGCCTTCTACTTCGCATTGAATTGAAGCTAAATCATGTGTTTCGCATGGATTTGAAGCTACCACGTTTGTTTCGCATGCTGCTGAAGCTAAATCATGTATATCTCAAGTTTTTGAAGCTAAATCATGTGTTTCGCTTGGATTTGAAGCTAACTCGTTTGTTTCGCATCCAGTTGAAGCCAAATCGTGTATATCACAAGTATGTGAAGCTAAACCGTTTGATTTGTATAGATTTGAAGCTAAGCCTTCAACTTCGCGTTGACTTGATGATAAATCATGTTTTTCGCTTGGATTTGAAGCTAACTCGTTTGTTTCGCATGCAGTTGAATCTAAATCATGAATAACAAAAGTATTTGAAGCTAAACCATATGTTTCGCATGGATTTCAAGCTAACTTGCTTGTTTCGCATGCAGTTGAAGGTAAATCATGTACATCACAAGTATTTGAAGCTAAAACATTTGTTTCGCATGAATTTGAGAATAAGCCGTCTAATTCGTTTTGATTTGAATCTAACTCATTTGTTTCGCATGGATTCGAATATCAGTCTTCTACTTCGCATTGATTTGAAGCTAAATCATGTGTTTCGCTTGTATTTGAAGCTAAAACATTTGTTTCGCATGGATTTGAAGCTAAGCCTTCCACTTCGCATTGATTTGATGCTACATCATGTCTTTCGCATGGATTTGAAGCTAAATCATGTGATTCGCTTGGATTTGATGCTAACTCGTTTGTTTCGCATGCAGTTGTATCTAAATCATGTATATCACAAGTATTTGAAGCTAAACCATTTGTTTCGCAAGACATTGAAGCTAAGCCTTCTACTTCGCATTGATTTGAAGTTAAATCATGTGTTACGCTTGAATTTGAAGCTCACTCGATTGTTTTGCCTGCATTTGAAGCTATATCACTTATATGTGCAACTGTTTGAAGCTAAATCATTCGTTTCGCATGGATTTGAAGCTAAATCCTGTGTTTCGCTTGGATTTGAAGCTAACTCGTTTGTATCGCATCCAGTTGAAGCTAAATCGTGTATATCACAAGTATGTGAAGTTAAACCGTTTGATTTGCATAGATTTGAAGCTAAGCCTTCAACTTCGCGTTGACTTGATGATAAATCATGTTTTTCGCTTGGATTTGAAGCTAACTCGTTTGTTTCGCATGCAGTCGAATCTAAATCATGAATAACAAAAGTATTTGAACCTAAACCATTTGTTTCGCATGGATCTGAAGCTAACTTGCTTGTTTCGCATGCAGTTCAAGTTAAATCATGTACATCACAAGTATTTGAAGCTAAAACATTTGTTTCGCATGAATTTGAGAATAAGCCATCTAATTCGCTTTGATTTGAATCTAAATCATTTGTTTCGCATGGATTCGAAGATCAGTCTTCTACTTCGCATTGATTTGAAGCTAAATCATGTGTTTCGCTTGTATTTGAAGTTAACACGTTGGTTTCGCATGCAGATGAAGCTAAATCATGTATATCACAAGTCTTTAAAGCTGAACCATTTGTTTCGCATGAATATTAATCTAAATGATGTGTTTCGCTTGGATATGAAGCTAACTCGTTTGTTTCGCATGCATTTGAAGCTATATCACTTATATGTGCAACTGTTTGAAGCTAAATCATTCGTTTCGCATGGATTTGAAGCTAAGCCTTCCACTTCGCATTGATATGAAGCTGAATAGTGCGTTTCGCTTGGATTTGATGCTAACTAGTTCGTTTCGCATGCAGTTGAATCTTATTCATGCATATCACAAGTATTTGAAGCTGAAACATTTGTTTCGCATGAATATTAAGCTAAATCATGTGTTTCGCTTGGATTTGAAGCTAACTCGTTTGTTTCGCATCCAGTTGAAGCCAAATCGTGTATATCACAAGTATGTGAAGCTAAACCGTTTGATTTGTATAGATTTGAAGCTAAGCCTTCAACTTCGCGTTGACTTGATGATAAATCATGTTTTTCGCTTGGATTTGAAGCTAACTCGTTTGTTTCGCATGCAGTTGAATCTAAATCATGAATAACAAAAGTATTTGAAGCTAAACCATATGTTTCGCATGGATTTCAAGCTAACTTGCTTGTTTCGCATGCAGTTGAAGGTAAATCATGTACATCACAAGTATTTGAAGCTAAAACATTTGTTTCGCATGAATTTGAGAATAAGCCGTCTAATTCGTTTTGATTTGAATCTAACTCATTTGTTTCGCATGGATTCGAATATCAGTCTTCTACTTCGCATTGATTTGAAGCTAAATCATGTGTTTCGCTTGTATTTGAAGCTAAAACATTTGTTTCGCATGGATTTGAAGCTAAGCCTTCCACTTCGCATTGATTTGATGCTACATCATGTCTTTCGCATGGATTTGAAGCTAAATCATGTGATTCGCTTGGATTTGATGCTAACTCGTTTGTTTCGCATGCAGTTGTATCTAAATCATGTATATCACAAGTATTTGAAGCTAAACCATTTGTTTCGCAAGACATTGAAGCTAAGCCTTCTACTTCGCATTGATTTGAAGTTAAATCATGTGTTACGCTTGAATTTGAAGCTCACTCGATTGTTTCGCCTGCATTTGAAGCTATATCACTTATATGTGCAACTGTTTGAAGCTAAATCATTCGTTTCGCATGGATTTGAAGCTAAATCATGTGTTTCGCTTGGATTTGAAGCTAACTCGTTTGTATCGCATCCAGTTGAAGCTAAATCGTGTATATCACAAGTATGTGAAGTTAAACCGTTTGATTTGCATAGATTTGAAGCTAAGCCTTCAACTTCGCGTTGACTTGATGATAAATCATGTTTTTCGCTTGGATTTGAAGCTAACTCGTTTGTTTCGCATGCAGTCGAATCTAAATCATGAATAACAAAAGTATTTGAACCTAAACCATTTGTTTCGCATGGATCTGAAGCTAACTTGCTTGTTTCGCATGCAGTTCAAGTTAAATCATGTACATCACAAGTATTTGAAGCTAAAACATTTGTTTCGCATGAATTTGAGAATAAGCCATCTAATTCGCTTTGATTTGAATCTAAATCATTTGTTTCGCATGGATTCGAAGATCAGTCTTCTACTTCGCATTGATTTGAAGCTAAATCATGTGTTTCGCTTGTATTTGAAGTTAACACGTTGGTTTCGCATGCAGATGAAGCTAAATCATGTATATCACAAGTCTTTAAAGCTGAACCATTTGTTTCGCATGAATATTAATCTAAATGATGTGTTTCGCTTGGATATGAAGCTAACTCGTTTGTTTCGCATGCATTTGAAGCTATATCACTTATATGTGCAACTGTTTGAAGCTAAATCATTCGTTTCGCATGGATTTGAAGCTAAGCCTTCCACTTCGCATTGATATGAAGCTTAATAGTGCGTTTCGCTTGGATTTGATGCTAACTAGTTCGTTTCGCATGCAGTTGAATCTTATTCATGCATATCACAAGTATTTGAAGCTGAAACATTTGTTTCGCATGAATATTAAGCTAAATCATGTGTTTCGCTTGGATTTGAAGCTAACTCGTTTGTTTCGCATCCAGTTGAAGCCAAATCGTGTATATCACAAGTATGTGAAGCTAAACCGTTTGATTTGTATAGATTTGAAGCTAAGCCTTCAACTTCGCGTTGACTTGATGATAAATCATGTTTTTCGCTTGGATTTGAAGCTAACTCGTTTGTTTCGCATGCAGTTGAATCTAAATCATGAATAACAAAAGTATTTGAAGCTAAACCATATGTTTCGCATGGATTTCAAGCTAACTTGCTTGTTTCGCATGCAGTTGAAGGTAAATCATGTACATCACAAGTATTTGAAGCTAAAACATTTGTTTCGCATGAATTTGAGAATAAGCCGTCTAATTCGTTTTGATTTGAATCTAACTCATTTGTTTCGCATGGATTCGAATATCAGTCTTCTACTTCGCATTGATTTGAAGCTAAATCATGTGTTTCGCTTGTATTTGAAGCTAAAACATTTGTTTCGCATGGATTTGAAGCTAAGCCTTCCACTTCGCATTGATTTGATGCTACATCATGTCTTTCGCATGGATTTGAAGCTAAATCATGTGATTCGCTTGGATTTGATGCTAACTCGTTTGTTTCGCATGCAGTTGTATCTAAATCATGTATATCACAAGTATTTGAAGCTAAACCATTTGTTTCGCAAGACATTGAAGCTAAGCCTTCTACTTCGCATTGATTTGAAGTTAAATCATGTGTTACGCTTGAATTTGAAGCTCACTCGATTGTTTCGCCTGCATTTGAAGCTATATCACTTATATGTGCAACTGTTTGAAGCTAAATCATTCGTTTCGCATGGATTTGAAGCTAAATCATGTGTTTCGCTTGGATTTGAAGCTAACTCGTTTGTATCGCATCCAGTTGAAGCTAAATCGTGTATATCACAAGTTTGTGAAGTTAAACCGTTTGATTTGCATAGATTTGAAGCTAAGCCTTCAACTTCGCGTTGACTTGATGATAAATCATGTTTTTCGCTTGGATTTGAAGCTAACTCGTTTGTTTCGCATGCAGTCGAATCTAAATCATGAATAACAAAAGTATTTGAACCTAAACCATTTGTTTCGCATGGATCTGAAGCTAACTTGCTTGTTTCGCATGCAGTTCAAGTTAAATCATGTACATCACAAGTATTTGAAGCTAAAACATTTGTTTCGCATGAATTTGAGAATAAGCCATCTAATTCGCTTTGATTTGAATCTAAATCATTTGTTTCGCATGGATTCGAAGATCAGTCTTCTACTTCGCATTGATTTGAAGCTAAATCATGTGTTTCGCTTGTATTTGAAGTTAACACGTTGGTTTCGCATGCAGATGAAGCTAAATCATGTATATCACAAGTCTTTAAAGCTGAACCATTTGTTTCGCATGAATATTAATCTAAATGATGTGTTTCGCTTGGATATGAAGCTAACTCGTTTGTTTCGCATGCATTTGAAGCTATATCACTTATATGTGCAACTGTTTGAAGCTAAATCATTCGTTTCGCATGGATTTGAAGCTAAGCCTTCCACTTCGCATTGATATGAAGCTGAATAGTGCGTTTCGCTTGGATTTGATGCTAACTAGTTCGTTTCGCATGCAGTTGAATCTTATTCATGCATATCACAAGTATTTGAAGCTGAAACATTTGTTTCGCATGAATATTAAGCTAAATCATGTGTTTCGCTTGGATTTGAAGCTAACTCGTTTGTATCGCATCCAGTTGAAGCTAAATCGTGTATATCACAAGTATGTGAAGTTAAACCGTTTGATTTGCATAGATTTGAAGCTAAGTCTTCAACTTCGCGTTGACTTGATGATAAATCATGTTTTTCGCTTGGATTTGAAGCTAACTCGTTTGTTTCGCATGCAGTTGAATCTAAATCATGAACAACAAAAGTATTTGAAGCTAAACCATTTGTTTCGCATGGATTTGAAGCTAACTTGCTTGTTTCGCATGCAGTTGAAGGTAAATCATGTTCATCACAAGTATTTGAAGCTAAAACATTTTTTTCGCATGAATTTGAGAATAAGCCATCTAATTCGCTTTGATTTGAATCTAAATCATTTGTTTCGCATGGATTCGAAGATCAGTCTTCTACTTCGCATTGATTTGAAGCTAAATCATGTGTTTCGCTTGAATTTGAAGCTAACACGTTGGTTTCGCATGCAGATGAAGCTAAATCATGTATATCACAAGTATTTGAAGCTGAACCATTTGTTTCGCATGAATATTAAGCCGAACCATGTGTTTCTCATGAATTTTAAGCTGTATCATGTGTTTCGTATGGATTTGAAGCTACCACGTTTGTTTCACATGCTGCTGAAGCTAAATCATGTATATCTCAAGTATTTGAAGCTAAACCATGTGTTTCGCTTGGACTTGAAACTAACTCGCTTGTTTCGCATCCAGTTGAAGCTAAATCATGTATATCACAAGTATGTGAAGCTAAACCGTTTGATTTGCATAGATTTGAAGCTAAGCCTTCAACTTCGCGTTGACTTGATGATAAATCATGTTTTTCGCTTGGATTTGAAGCTAACTCGTTTGTTTCGCATGCAGTTGAATCTAAATCATGAATAACAAAAGTATTTGAAGCTAAACCATTTGTTTCGCTTGCATTTGAAGCTAACTTGCTTGTTTCGCATGCAGATGAAGGGTAATCATGTACATCACAAATATTTGAAGCTAAAAGATTTGTTTCGCAGGAATTTGAGAATAAGCCATCTAATTCGCTTTGATTTGAATGTAAATCATTTGTTTCGCATGGATTCGAAGATCAGTCTTCTACTTCGCATTGATTTGAAGCTAAATCATGTGTTCCGCTTGTATTTGAAGCTAACACGTTGGTTTCGCATGCAGATGAAGCTAAATCATGTATATCACAAGTCTTGAAAGCTGAACCAATTGTTTCGCATGGATTTGAAGCTAAATCGTGTGATTCGCTTGGATTTGATGCTAACTCGTTTGTTTCGCATGCAGTTGTATCTAAATCATGTATATCACAAGTATGTGAAGCTAAACCATTTGTTTCGCATGAATATTAAGCCGAACCATGTGTTTCTCATGAATTTTAAGCTGTATCATGTGTTTCGTATGGATTTGAAGCTACCACGTTTGTTTCACATGCTGCTGAAGGTAAATCATGTATATCTCAAGTTTTTGAAGCTAAATCATGTGTTTCGCTTGGATTTGAAGCTAACTCGTTTGTTTCGCATCCAGTTGAAGCCAAATCGTGTATATCACAAGTATGTGAAGCTAAACCGTTTGATTTGTATAGATTTGAAGCTAAGCCTTCAACTTCGCGTTGACTTGATGATAAATCATGTTTTTCGCTTGGATTTGAAGCTAACTCGTTTGTTTCGCATGCAGTTGAATCTAAATCATGAATAACAAAAGTATTTGAAGCTAAACCATTTGTTTCGCATGGATTTCAAGCTAACTTGCTTGTTTCGCATGCAGTTGAAGGTAAATCATGTACATCACATGTATTTGAAGCTAAAACATTTGTTTCGCATGAATTTGAGAATAAGCCGTCTAATTCGCTTTGATTTGAATCTAAATCATTTGTTTCGCATGGATTCGAATATCAGTCTTCTACATCGCATTGATTTGAAGCTAAATCATGTGTTTCGCTTGTATTTGAAGCTAAAACATTTGTTTCGCATGGATTTGAAGCTAAGCTTTCTACTTCGCATTGATTAGAAGCTGAATCATGTGTTTCGCTTTGATTTGAAGCTAACTCGTTTGATTCGCATGCATTTGAAGCTAAATCATGTATATCATATGTATTTGAAGCTAAACAACTTAATTCGCATAGATTTGAATCTAAGCCTTCTACTTCACATTGATTTGAAGTTAAATAATGTGTTTCGCAAGGATTTGAAGCTAACTCGTATGTTTCGCCTGCATTTGAAGCTATATCACTTATATGTGCAACTGTTTGAAGCTAAATCATTCGTTTCGCATGGATTTGAAGCTAAGCTTTCCACTTCGCATTGATATGAAGCTGAATAATGCGTTTCGCTTGGATTTGATGCTAACAAGTTCGTTTCGCATGCAGTTGAATCTAATTCATGCATATCACAAGTATTTGAAGCTGAAACATTTGTTTCGCATGAATATTAAGCTAAATCATGTGTTTCGCTTGGATTTGAAGCTAACTCGTTTGTATCGCATGCAGTTGATACCAACTCATGTATATCACAAGTATTTGAATCTGAACCATTTGTTTCGCATGGATTTGAAGCTAAGCCTTCTACTTCGCATTGATTTGAAGCTGAATCATGTGTTTCGATTTGATTTGATGCTAACTCGTTTGATTCGAATGCATTTGAATCTAAATCATGTATATCACAAGTATTTGAAGCTAAACCATTTGCTTCGCTTGGATTCGAAGATAAGCCTTCTACTTCGCATTGAATTGAAGCTAAATCATGTGTTTCGCATGGATTTGAAGCTACCACGTTTGTTTCGCATGCTGCTGAAGCTAAATCATGTATATCTCAAGTTTTTGAAGCTAAATCATGTGTTTCGCTTGGATTTGAAGCTAACTCGTTTGTTTCGCATCCAGTTGAAGCCAAATCGTGTATATCACAAGTATGTGAAGCTAAACCGTTTGATTTGTATAGATTTGAAGCTAAGCCTTCAACTTCGCGTTGACTTGATGATAAATCATGTTTTTCGCTTGGATTTGAAGCTAACTCGTTTGTTTCGCATGCAGTTGAATCTAAATCATGAATAACAAAAGTATTTGAAGCTAAACCATATGTTTCGCATGGATTTCAAGCTAACTTGCTTGTTTCGCATGCAGTTGAAGGTAAATCATGTACATCACAAGTATTTGAAGCTAAAACATTTGTTTCGCATGAATTTGAGAATAAGCCGTCTAATTCGTTTTGATTTGAATCTAAATCATTTGTTTCGCATGGATTCGAATATCAGTCTTCTACTTCGCATTGATTTGAAGCTAAATCATGTGTTTCGCTTGTATTTGAAGCTAAAACATTTGTTTCGCATGGATTTGAAGCTAAGCCTTCCACTTCGCATTGATTTGATGCTACATCATGTCTTTCGCATGGATTTGAAGCTAAATCATGTGATTCGCTTGGATTTGATGCTAACTCGTTTGTTTCGCATGCAGTTGTATCTAAATCATGTATATCACAAGTATTTGAAGCTAAACCATTTGTTTCGCAAGACATTGAAGCTAAGCCTTCTACTTCGCATTGATTTGAAGTTAAATCATGTGTTACGCTTGAATTTGAAGCTCACTCGATTGTTTCGCCTGCATTTGAAGCTATATCACTTATATGTGCAACTGTTTGAAGCTAAATCATTCGTTTCGCATGGATTTGAAGCTAAGCCTTCCACTTCGCATTGATATGAATCTGAATAGTGCGTTTCGCTTGGATTTGATGCTAACTAGTTCGTTTCGCATGCATTTGAATCTAAATCATGTATATCACAAGTATTTGAAGCTAAACCATTTGCTTCGCTTGGATTCGAAGATAAGCCTTCTACTTCGCATAGAATTGAAGCTAAATCATGTGTTTCGCATGGATTTGAAGCTACCACGTTTGTTTCGCATGCTGCTGAAGCTAAATCATGTATATCTCAAGTTTTTGAAGCTAAATCATGTGTTTCGCTTGGATTTGAAGCTAACTCGTTTGTTTCGCATCCAGTTGAAGCCAAATCGTGTATATCACAAGTATGTGAAGCTAAACCGTTTGATTTGTATAGATTTGAAGCTAAGCCTTCAACTTCGCGTTGACTTGATGATAAATCATGTTTTTCGCTTGGATTTGAAGCTAACTCGTTTGTTTCGCATGCAGTTGAATCTAAATCATGAATAACAAAAGTATTTGAAGCTAAACCATATGTTTCGCATGGATTTCAAGCTAACTTGCTTGTTTCGCATGCAGTTGAAGGTAAATCATGTACATCACAAGTATTTGAAGCTAAAACATTTGTTTCGCATGAATTTGAGAATAAGCCGTCTAATTCGTTTTGATTTGAATCTAACTCATTTGTTTCGCATGGATTCGAATATCAGTCTTCTACTTCGCATTGATTTGAAGCTAAATCATGTGTTTCGCTTGTATTTGAAGCTAAAACATTTGTTTCGCATGGATTTGAAGCTAAGCCTTCCACTTCGCATTGATTTGATGCTACATCATGTCTTTCGCATGGATTTGAAGCTAAATCATGTGATTCGCTTGGATTTGATGCTAACTCGTTTGTTTCGCATGCAGTTGTATCTAAATCATGTATATCACAAGTATTTGAAGCTAAACCATTTGTTTCGCAAGACATTGAAGCTAAGCCTTCTACTTCGCATTGATTTGAAGTTAAATCATGTGTTACGCTTGAATTTGAAGCTCACTCGATTGTTTTGCCTGCATTTGAAGCTATATCACTTATATGTGCAACTGTTTGAAGCTAAATCATTCGTTTCGCATGGATTTGAAGCTAAATCATGTGTTTCGCTTGGATTTGAAGCTAACTCGTTTGTATCGCATCCAGTTGAAGCTAAATCGTGTATATCACAAGTATGTGAAGTTAAACCGCTTGATTTGCATAGATTTGAAGCTAAGCCTTCAACTTCGCGTTGACTTGATGATAAATCATGTTTTTCGCTTGGATTTGAAGCTAACTCGTTTGTTTCGCATGCAGTCGAATCTAAATCATGAATAACAAAAGTATTTGAACCTAAACCATTTGTTTCGCATGGATCTGAAGCTAACTTGCTTGTTTCGCATGCAGTTCAAGTTAAATCATGTACATCACAAGTATTTGAAGCTAAAACATTTGTTTCGCATGAATTTGAGAATAAGCCATCTAATTCGCTTTGATTTGAATCTAAATCATTTGTTTCGCATGGATTCGAAGATCAGTCTTCTACTTCGCATTGATTTGAAGCTAAATCATGTGTTTCGCTTGTATTTGAAGTTAACACGTTGGTTTCGCATGCAGATGAAGCTAAATCATGTATATCACAAGTCTTTAAAGCTGAACCATTTGTTTCGCATGAATATTAATCTAAATGATGTGTTTCGCTTGGATATGAAGCTAACTCGTTTGTTTCGCATGCATTTGAAGCTATATCACTTATATGTGCAACTGTTTGAAGCTAAATCATTCGTTTCGCATGGATTTGAAGCTAAGCCTTCCACTTCGCATTGATATGAAGCTGAATAGTGCGTTTCGCTTGGATTTGATGCTAACTAGTTCGTTTCGCATGCAGTTGAATCTTATTCATGCATATCACAACTATTTGAAGCTGAAACATTTGTTTCGCATGAATATTAAGCTAAATCATGTGTTTCGCTTGGATTTGAAGTTAACTCGTTTGTATCGCATCCAGTTGAAGCTAAATCGTGTATATCACAAGTATGTGAAGCTAAACCGTTTGATTTGCATAGATTTGAAGCTAAGCCTTCAACTTCGCGTTGACTTGATGATAAATCATGTTTTTCGCTTGGATTTGAAGCTAACTCGTTTGTTTCGCATGCAGTTGAATCTAAATCATGAATAACAAAAGTATTTGAAGCTAAACCATTTGTTTCGCATGGATTTGAAGCTAACTTGCTTGTTTCGCATGCAGTTGGAGGTAAATCATGTACATCACAAGTATTTGAAGCTAAAACATTTGTTTCGCATGAATTTGAGAATAAGCCATCTAATTCGCTTTGATTTGAATCTAAATCATTTGTTTCGCATGGATTCGAAGATCAGTCCTCTACTTCGCATTGATTTGAAGCTAAATCATGTGTTTCGCTTGAATTTGAAGCTAACACGTTGGTTTCGCATGCAGATGAAGCTAAATCATGTATATCACAAGTCTTTAAAGCTGAATCATTTGTTTCGCATGAATATTAAGCTAAATGATGTGTGTCGCTTGGATATGAAGCTAACTCGTTTGTTTCGCATGCAGTTGAAGCTAAATCGTGTATATCACAAGTATTTGAAGCTGAACCATTTGTTTCGCATGGATTTGAAGCTAAGCCTTCTACTTCGCATTGATTTGAAGCTGAATCATGTGTTTCGCTTTGATTTGAAGCTAACTCGTTTGATTCGCATGCATTTGAAGCTAAATCATGTATATCATATGTATTTGAAGCTAAACAACTTAATTCGCATAGATTTGAAGCTAAGCCTTCTACTTCACATTGATTTGAAGTTAAATAATGTGTTTCGCAAGGATTTGAAGCTAACTCGTATGTTTCGCCTGCATTTGAAGCTATATCACTTATATGTGCAACTGTTTGAAGCTAAATCATTCGTTTCGCATGGATTTGAAGCTAAGCTTTCCACTTCGCATTGATATGAAGCTGAATAATGCGTTTCGCTTGGATTTGATGCTAACAAGTTCGTTTCGCATGCAGTTGAATCTAATTCATGCATATCACAAGTATTTGAAGCTGAAACATTTGTTTCGCATGAATATTAAGCTAAATCATGTGTTTCGCTTGGATTTGAAGCTAACTCGTTTGTATCGCATGCAGTTGAAGCTAAATCATGTATATCACAAGTATGTGAAGCTAAACCGTTTGATTTGCATAGATTTGAAGCTAAGCCTTCAACTTCGCGTTGACTTGATGATAAATCATGTTTTTCGCTTGGATTTGAAGCTAACTCGTTTGTTTCGCATGCAGTTGAATCTAAATCATGAATAACAAAAGTATTTGAAGCTAAACCATTTGTTTCGCATGGATTTCAAGCTTACTTGCTTGTTTCGCATGCAGTTGAAGGTAAATCATGTACATCACAAGTATTTGAAGCTAAAACATTTGTTTCGCATGAATTTGAGAATAAGCCATCTAATTCGCTTTGATTTGAATCTAAATCATTTGTTTCGCATGGATTCGAATATCAGTCTTCTACTTCGCATTGATTTGAAGCTAAATCATGTGTTTCGCTTGTATTTGAAGCTAAAACATTTGTTTCGCATGGATTTGAAGCTAAGCCTTCCACTTCGCATTGATTAGATGCTACATCATGTCTTTCGCAAGGATTTGAAGCTAAATCATGTGATTCGCTTGGATTTGATGCTAACTCGTTTGTTTCGCATGCAGTTGTATCTAAATCATGTATATCACAAGTATTTGAAGCTAAACCATTTGTTTCGCAAGACTTTGAAGCTAAGCCTTCTACTTCGCATTGATTTGAAGTTAAATCATGTGTTACGCTTGGATTTGAAGCTCACTCGATTGTTTCGCCTGCATTTGAAGCTATATCACTTATATGTGCAACTGTTTGAAGCTAAATCATTCGTTTCGCATGGATTTGAAGCTAAGCCTTCCACTTCGCATTGATATGAAGCTGAATAGTGCGTTTCGCTTGGATTTGATGCTAACTAGTTCGTTTCGCATGCAGTTGAATCTTATTCATGCATATCACAACTATTTGAAGCTGAAACATTTGTTTCGCATGGATTTGAAGCTAAGCTTTCTACTTCGCATTGATTAGAAGCTGAATCATGTGTTTCGCTTTGATTTGAAGCTAACTCGTTTGATTCGCATGCATTTGAAGCTAAATCATGTATATCATATGTATTTGAAGCTAAACAACTTAATTCGCATAGATTTGAAGCTAAGCCTTCTACTTCACATTGATTTGAAGTTAAATAATGTGTTTCGCAAGGATTTGAAGCTAACTCGTATGTTTCGCCTGCATTTGAAGCTATATCACTTATATGTGCAACTGTTTGAAGCTAAATCATTCGTTTCGCATGGATTTGAAGCTAAGCTTTCCACTTCGCATTGATATGAAGCTGAATAATGCGTTTCGCTTGGATTTGATGCTAACAAGTTCGTTTCGCATGCAGTTGAATCTAATTCATGCATATCACAAGTATTTGAAGCTGAAACATTTGTTTCGCATGAATATTAAGCTAAATCATGTGTTTCGCTTGGATTTGAAGCTAACTCGTTTGTATCGCATGCAGTTGAAGCTAAATCATGTATATCACAAGTATGTGAAGCTAAACCGTTTGATTTGCATAGATTTGAAGCTAAGCCTTCAACTTCGCGTTGACTTGATGATAAATCATGTTTTTCGCTTGGATTTGAAGCTAACTCGTTTGTTTCGCATGCAGTTGAATCTAAATCATGAATAACAAAAGTATTTGAAGCTAAACCATTTGTTTCGCATGGATTTCAAGCTTACTTGCTTGTTTCGCATGCAGTTGAAGGTAAATCATGTACATCACAAGTATTTGAAGCTAAAACATTTGTTTCGCATGAATTTGAGAATAAGCCATCTAATTCGCTTTGATTTGAATCTAAATCATTTGTTTCGCATGGATTCGAATATCAGTCTTCTACTTCGCATTGATTTGAAGCTAAATCATGTGTTTCGCTTGTATTTGAAGCTAAAACATTTGTTTCGCATGGATTTGAAGCTAAGCCTTCCACTTCGCATTGATTAGATGCTACATCATGTCTTTCGCAAGGATTTGAAGCTAAATCATGTGATTCGCTTGGATTTGATGCTAACTCGTTTGTTTCGCATGCAGTTGTATCTAAATCATGTATATCACAAGTATTTGAAGCTAAACCATTTGTTTCGCAAGACTTTGAAGCTAAGCCTTCTACTTCGCATTGATTTGAAGTTAAATCATGTGTTACGCTTGGATTTGAAGCTCACTCGATTGTTTCGCCTGCATTTGAAGCTATATCACTTATATGTGCAACTGTTTGAAGCTAAATCATTCGTTTCGCATGGATTTGAAGCTAAGCCTTCCACTTCGCATTGATATGAAGCTGAATAGTGCGTTTCGCTTGGATTTGATGCTAACTAGTTCGTTTCGCATGCAGTTGAATCTTATTCATGCATATCACAACTATTTGAAGCTGAAACATTTGTTTCGCATGGATTTGAAGCTAAGCTTTCTACTTCGCATTGATTAGAAGCTGAATCATGTGTTTCGCTTTGATTTGAAGCTAACTCGTTTGATTCGCATGCATTTGAAGCTAAATCATGTATATCATATGTATTTGAAGCTAAACAACTTAATTCGCATAGATTTGAAGCTAAGCCTTCTACTTCACATTGATTTGAAGTTAAATAATGTGTTTCGCAAGGATTTGAAGCTAACTCGTATGTTTCGCCTGCATTTGAAGCTATATCACTTATATGTGCAACTGTTTGAAGCTAAATCATTCGTTTCGCATGGATTTGAAGCTAAGCTTTCCACTTCGCATTGATATGAAGCTGAATAATGCGTTTCGCTTGGATTTGATGCAAACAAGTTCGTTTCGCATGCAGATGAATCTAATTCATGCATATCACAAGTATTTGAAGCTGAAACATTTGTTTCGCATGAATATTAAGCTAAATCATGTGTTTCGCTTGGATTTGAAGCTAACTCGTTTGTATCGCATGCAGTTGAAGCTAAATCATGTATATCACAAGTATGTGAAGCTAAACCGTTTGATTTGCATAGATTTGAAGCTAAGCCTTCAACTTCGCGTTGACTTGATGATAAATCATGTTTTTCGCTTGGATTTGAAGCTAACTCGTTTGTTTCGCATGCAGTTGAATCTAAATCATGAATAACAAAAGTATTTGAAGCTAAACCATTTGTTTCGCATGGATTTCAAGCTTACTTGCTTGTTTCGCATGCAGTTGAAGGTAAATCATGTACATCACAAGTATTTGAAGCTAAAACATTTGTTTCGCATGAATTTGAGAATAAGCCATCTAATTCGCTTTGATTTGAATCTAAATCATTTGTTTCGCATGGATTCGAATATCAGTCTTCTACTTCGCATTGATTTGAAGCTAAATCATGTGTTTCGCTTGTATTTGAAGCTAAAACATTTGTTTCGCATGGATTTGAAGCTAAGCCTTCCACTTCGCATTGATTAGATGCTACATCATGTCTTTCGCAAGGATTTGAAGCTAAATCATGTGATTCGCTTGGATTTGATGCTAACTCGTTTGTTTCGCATGCAGTTGTATCTAAATCATGTATATCACAAGTATTTGAAGCTAAACCATTTGTTTCGCAAGACTTTGAAGCTAAGCCTTCTACTTCGCATTGATTTGAAGTTAAATCATGTGTTACGCTTGGATTTGAAGCTCACTCGATTGTTTCGCCTGCATTTGAAGCTATATCACTTATATGTGCAACTGTTTGAAGCTAAATCATTCGTTTCGCATGGATTTGAAGCTAAGCCTTCCACTTCGCATTGATATGAAGCTGAATAGTGCGTTTCGCTTGGATTTGATGCTAACTAGTTCGTTTCGCATGCAGTTGAATCTTATTCATGCATATCACAACTATTTGAAGCTGAAACATTTGTTTCGCATGAATATTAAGCTAAATCATGTGTTTCGCTTGGATTTGAAGTTAACTCGTTTGTATCGCATCCAGTTGAAGCTAAATCGTGTATATCACAAGTATGTGAAGCTAAACCGTTTGATTTGCATAGATTTGAAGCTAAGCCTTCAACTTCGCGTTGACTTGATGATAAATCATGTTTTTCGCTTGGATTTGAAGCTAACTCGTTTGTTTCGCATGCAGTTGAATCTAAATCATGAATAACAAAAGTATTTGAAGCTAAACCATTTGTTTCGCATGGATTTGAAGCTAACTTGCTTGTTTCGCATGCAGTTGGAGGTAAATCATGTACATCACAAGTATTTGAAGCTAAAACATTTGTTTCGCATGAATTTGAGAATAAGCCATCTAATTCGCTTTGATTTGAATCTAAATCATTTGTTTCGCATGGATTCGAAGATCAGTCTTCTACTTCGCATTGATTTGAAGCTAAATCATGTGTTTCGCTTGAATTTGAAGCTAACACGTTGGTTTCGCATGCAGATGAAGCTAAATCATGTATATCACAAGTATTTGAAGCTGAACCATTTGTTTCGCATGAATATTAAGCCGAACCATGTGTTTCTCATGAATTTTAAGCTGTATCATGTGTTTCGTATGGATTTGAAGCTACCACGTTTGTTTCACATGCTGCTGAAGCTAAATCATGTATATCTCAAGTATTTGAAGCTAAACCATGTGTTTCGCTTGGACTTGAAACTAACTCGCTTGTTTCGCATCCAGTTGAAGCTAAATCATGTATATCACAAGTATGTGAAGCTAAACCGTTTGATTTGCATAGATTTGAAGCTAAGCCTTCAACTTCGCGTTGACTTGATGATAAATCATGTTTTTCGCTTGGATTTGAAGCTAACTCGTTTGTTTCGCATGCAGTTGAATCTAAATCATGAATAACAAAAGTATTTGAAGCTAAACCATTTGTTTCGCTTGCATTTGAAGCTAACTTGCTTGTTTCGCATGCAGATGAAGGGTAATCATGTACATCACAAATATTTGAAGCTAAAAGATTTGTTTCGCAGGAATTTGAGAATAAGCCATCTAATTCGCTTTGATTTGAATGTAAATCATTTGTTTCGCATGGATTCGAAGATCAGTCTTCTACTTCGCATTGATTTGAAGCTAAATCATGTGTTCCGCTTGTATTTGAAGCTAACACGTTGGTTTCGCATGCAGATGAAGCTAAATCATGTATATCACAAGTCTTGAAAGCTGAACCAATTGTTTCGCATGGATTTGAAGCTAAATCGTGTGATTCGCTTGGATTTGATGCTAACTCGTTTGTTTCGCATGCAGTTGTATCTAAATCATGTATATCACAAGTATGTGAAGCTAAACCATTTGTTTCGCATGAATATTAAGCCGATCCATGTGTTTCTCATGAATTTTAAGCTGTATCATGTGTTTCGTATGGATTTGAAGCTACCACGTTTGTTTCACATGCTGCAGGAGCTAAATCATGTATATCTCAAGTTTTTGAAGCTAAATCATGTGTTTCGCTTGGATTTGAAGCTAACTCGTTTGTTTCGCATCCAGTTGAAGCCAAATCGTGTATATCACAAGTATGTGAAGCTAAACCGTTTGATTTGTATAGATTTGAAGCTAAGCCTTCAACTTCGCGTTGACTTGATGATAAATCATGTTTTTCGCTTGGATTAGAAGCTAACTCGTTTGTTTCGCATGCAGTTGAATCTAAATCATGAATAACAGAAGTATTTGAAGCTAAACCATTTGTTTCGCATGGATTTCAAGCTAACTTGCTTGTTTCGCATGCAGTTGAAGGTAAATCATGTACATCACAAGTATTTGAAGCTAAAACATTTGTTTCGCATGAATTTGAGAATAAGCCGTCTAATTCGCTTTGATTTGAATCTAAATCATTTGTTTCGCATGGATTCGAATATCAGTCTTCTACTTCGCATTGATTTGAAGCTAAATCATGTGTTTCGCTTGTATTTGAAGCTAAAACATTTGTTTCGCATGGATTTGAAGCTAAGCTTTCTACTTCGCATTGATTAGAAGCTGAATCATGTGCTTCGCTTTGATTTGAAGCTAACTCGTTTGATTCGCATGCATTTGAAGCTAAATCATGTATATCATATGTATTTGAAGCTAAACAACTTAATTCGCATAGATTTGAAGCTAAGCCTTCTACTTCACATTGATTTGAAGTTAAATAATGTGTTTCGCAAGGATTTGAAGCTAACTCGTATGTTTCGCCTGCATTTGAAGCTATATCACTTATATGTGCAACTGTTTGAAGCTAAATCATTCGTTTCGCATGGATTTGAAGCTAAGCTTTCCACTTCGCATTGATATGAAGCTGAATAATGCGTTTCGCTTGGATTTGATGCTACCACGTTTGTTTCGCATGCTGCTGAAGCTAAATCATGTATATCTCAAGTTTTTGAAGCTAAATCATGTGTTTCGCTTGGATTTGAAGCTAACTCGTTTGTTTCGCATCCAGTTGAAGCCAAATCGTGTATATCACAAGTATGTGAAGCTAAACCGTTTGATTTGTATAGATTTGAAGCTAAGCCTTCAACTTCGCGTTGACTTGATGATAAATCATGTTTTTCGCTTGGATTTGAAGCTAACTCGTTTGTTTCGCATGCAGTTGAATCTAAATCATGAATAACAAAAGTATTTGAAGCTAAACCATATGTTTCGCATGGATTTCAAGCTAACTTGCTTGTTTCGCATGCAGTTGAAGGTAAATCATGTACATCACAAGTATTTGAAGCTAAAACATTTGTTTCGCATGAATTTGAGAATAAGCCGTCTAATTCGTTTTGATTTGAATCTAACTCATTTGTTTCGCATGGATTCGAATATCAGTCTTCTACTTCGCATTGATTTGAAGCTAAATCATGTGTTTCGCTTGTATTTGAAGCTAAAACATTTGTTTCGCATGGATTTGAAGCTAAGCCTTCCACTTCGCATTGATTTGATGCTACATCATGTCTTTCGCATGGATTTGAAGCTAAATCATGTGATTCGCTTGGATTTGATGCTAACTCGTTTGTTTCGCATGCAGTTGTATCTAAATCATGTATATCACAAGTATTTGAAGCTAAACCATTTGTTTCGCAAGACATTGAAGCTAAGCCTTCTACTTCGCATTGATTTGAAGTTAAATCATGTGTTACGCTTGAATTTGAAGCTCACTCGATTGTTCTGCCTGCATTTGAAGCTATATCACTTATATGTGCAACTGTTTGAAGCTAAATCATTCGTTTCGCATGGATTTGAAGCTAAGCCTTCCACTTCGCATTGATATGAAGCTGAATAGTGCGTTTCGCTTGGATTTGATGCTAACTAGTTCGTTTCGCATGCAGTTGAATCTTATTCATGCATATCACAACTATTTGAAGCTGAAACATTTGTTTCGCATGGATTTGAAGCTAAGCTTTCTACTTCGCATTGATTAGAAGCTGAATCATGTGTTTCGCTTTGATTTGAAGCTAACTCGTTTGATTCGCATGCATTTGAAGCTAAATCATGTATATCATATGTATTTGAAGCTAAACAACTTAATTCGCATAGATTTGAAGCTAAGCCTTCTACTTCACATTGATTTGAAGTTAAATAATGTGTTTCGCAAGGATTTGAAGCTAACTCGTATGTTTCGCCTGCATTTGAAGCTATATCACTTATATGTGCAACTGTTTGAAGCTAAATCATTCGTTTCGCATGGATTTGAAGCTAAGCTTTCCACTTCGCATTGATATGAAGCTGAATAATGCGTTTCGCTTGGATTTGATGCTAACAAGTTCGTTTCGCATGCAGTTGAATCTAATTCATGCATATCACAAGTATTTGAAGCTGAAACATTTGTTTCGCATGAATATTAAGCTAAATCATGTGTTTCGCTTGGATTTGAAGCTAACTCGTTTGTATCGCATGCAGTTGAAGCTAAATCATGTATATCACAAGTATGTGAAGCTAAACCGTTTGATTTGCATAGATTTGAAGCTAAGCCTTCAACTTCGCGTTGACTTGATGATAAATCATGTTTTTCGCTTGGATTTGAAGCTAACTCGTTTGTTTCGCATGCAGTTGAATCTAAATCATGAATAACAAAAGTATTTGAAGCTAAACCATTTGTTTCGCATGGATTTCAAGCTTACTTGCTTGTTTCGCATGCAGTTGAAGGTAAATCATGTACATCACAAGTATTTGAAGCTAAAACATTTGTTTCGCATGAATTTGAGAATAAGCCATCTAATTCGCTTTGATTTGAATCTAAATCATTTGTTTCGCATGGATTCGAATATCAGTCTTCTACTTCGCATTGATTTGAAGCTAAATCATGTGTTTCGCTTGTATTTGAAGCTAAAACATTTGTTTCGCATGGATTTGAAGCTAAGCCTTCCACTTCGCATTGATTAGATGCTACATCATGTCTTTCGCAAGGATTTGAAGCTAAATCATGTGATTCGCTTGGATTTGATGCTAACTCGTTTGTTTCGCATGCAGTTGTATCTAAATCATGTATATCACAAGTATTTGAAGCTAAACCATTTGTTTCGCTAGACTTTGAAGCTAAGCCTTCTACTTCGCATTGATTTGAAGTTAAATCATGTGTTACGCTTGGATTTGAAGCTCACTCGATTGTTTCGCCTGCATTTGAAGCTATATCACTTATATGTGCAACTGTTTGAAGCTAAATCATTCGTTTCGCATGGATTTGAAGCTAAGCCTTCCACTTCGCATTGATATGAAGCTGAATAGTGCGTTTCGCTTGGATTTGATGCTAACTAGTTCGTTTCGCATGCAGTTGAATCTTATTCATGCATATCACAACTATTTGAAGCTGAAACATTTGTTTCGCATGAATATTAAGCTAAATCATGTGTTTCGCTTGGATTTGAAGTTAACTCGTTTGTATCGCATGCAGTTGAAGCTAAATCGTGTATATCACAAGTATGTGAAGCTAAACCGTTTGATTTGCATAGATTTGAAGCTAAGCCTTCAACTTCGCGTTGACTTGATGATAAATCATGTTTTTCGCTTGGATTTGAAGCTAACTCGTTTGTTTCGCATGCAGTTGAATCTAAATCATGAATAACAAAAGTATTTGAAGCTAAACCATTTGTTTCGCATGGATTTGAAGCTAACTTGCTTGTTTCGCATGCAGTTGGAGGTAAATCATGTACATCACAAGTATTTGAAGCTAAAACATTTGTTTCGCATGAATTTGAGAATAAGCCATCTAATTCGCTTTGATTTGAATCTAAATCATTTGTTTCGCATGGATTCGAAGATCAGTCTTCTACTTCGCATTGATTTGAAGCTAAATCATGTGTTTCGCTTGAATTTGAAGCTAACACGTTGGTTTCGCATGCAGATGAAGCTAAATCATGTATATCACAAGTATTTGAAGCTGAACCATTTGTTTCGCATGAATATTAAGCCGAACCATGTGTTTCTCATGAATTTTAAGCTGTATCATGTGTTTCGTATGGATTTGAAGCTACCACGTTTGTTTCACATGCTGCTGAAGCTAAATCATGTATATCTCAAGTATTTGAAGCTAAACCATGTGTTTCGCTTGGACTTGAAACTAACTCGCTTGTTTCGCATCCAGTTGAAGCTAAATCATGTATATCACAAGTATGTGAAGCTAAACCGTTTGATTTGTATAGATTTGAAGCTAAGCCTTCAACTTCGCGTTGACTTGATGATAAATCATGTTTTTCGCTTGGATTTGAAGCTAACTCGTTTGTTTCGCATGCAGTTGAATCTAAATCATGAATAACAAAAGTATTTGAAGCTAAACCATTTGTTTCGCATGGATTTCAAGCTAACTTGCTTGTTTCGCATGCAGTTGAAGGTAAATCATGTACATCACAAGTATTTGAAGCTAAAACATTTGTTTCGCATGAATTTGAGAATAAGCCGTCTAATTCGCTTTGATTTGAATCTAAATCATTTGTTTCGCATGGATTCGAATATCAGTCTTCTACTTCGCATTGATTTGAAGCTAAATCATGTGTTTCGCTTGTATTTGAAGCTAAAACATTTGTTTCGCATGGATTTGAAGCTAAGCTTTCTACTTCGCATTGATTAGAAGCTGAATCATGTGCTTCGCTTTGATTTGAAGCGAACTCGTTTGATTCGCATGCATTTGAAGCTAAATCATGTATATCATATGTATTTGAAGCTAAACAACTTAATTCGCATAGATTTGAAGCTAAGCCTTCTACTTCACATTGATTTGAAGTTAAATAATGTGTTTCGCAAGGATTTGAAGCTAACTCGTATGTTTCGCCTGCATTTGAAGCTATATCACTTATATGTGCAACTGTTTGAAGCTAAATCATTCGTTTCGCATGGATTTGAAGCTAAGCTTTCCACTTCGCATTGATATGAAGCTGAATAATGCGTTTCGCTTGGATTTGATGCTACCACGTTTGTTTCGCATGCTGCTGAAGCTAAATCATGTATATCTCAAGTTTTTGAAGCTAAATCATGTGTTTCGCTTGGATTTGAAGCTAACTCGTTTGTTTCGCATCCAGTTGAAGCCAAATCGTGTATATCACAAGTATGTGAAGCTAAACCGTTTGATTTGTATAGATTTGAAGCTAAGCCTTCAACTTCGCGTTGACTTGATGATAAATCATGTTTTTCGCTTGGATTTGAAGCTAACTCGTTTGTTTCGCATGCAGTTGAATCTAAATCATGAATAACAAAAGTATTTGAAGCTAAACCATATGTTTCGCATGGATTTCAAGCTAACTTGCTTGTTTCGCATGCAGTTGAAGGTAAATCATGTACATCACAAGTATTTGAAGCTAAAACATTTGTTTCGCATGAATTTGAGAATAAGCCGTCTAATTCGCTTTGATTTGAATCTAAATCATTTGTTTCGCATGGATTCGAATATCAGTCTTCTACTTCGCATTGATTTGAAGCTAAATCATGTGTTTCGCTTGTATTTGAAGCTAAAACATTTGTTTCGCATGGATTTGAAGCTAAGCTTTCTACTTCGCATTGATTAGAAGCTGAATCATGTGCTTCGCTTTGATTTGAAGCTAACTCGTTTGATTCGCATGCATTTGAAGCTAAATCATGTATATCATATGTATTTGAAGCTAAACAACTTAATTCGCATAGATTTGAAGCTAAGCCTTCTACTTCACATTGATTTGAAGTTAAATAATGTGTTTCGCAAGGATTTGAAGCTAACTCGTATGTTTCGCCTGCATTTGAAGCTATATCACTTATATGTGCAACTGTTTGAAGCTAAATCATTCGTTTCGCATGGATTTGAAGCTAAGCTTTCCACTTCGCATTGATATGAAGCTGAATAATGCGTTTCGCTTGGATTTGATGCTACCACGTTTGTTTCGCATGCTGCTGAAGCTAAATCATGTATATCTCAAGTTTTTGAAGCTAAATCATGTGTTTCGCTTGGATTTGAAGCTAACTCGTTTGTTTCGCATCCAGTTGAAGCCAAATCGTGTATATCACAAGTATGTGAAGCTAAACCGTTTGATTTGTATAGATTTGAAGCTAAGCCTTCAACTTCGCGTTGACTTGATGATAAATCATGTTTTTCGCTTGGATTTGAAGCTAACTCGTTTGTTTCGCATGCAGTTGAATCTAAATCATGAATAACAAAAGTATTTGAAGCTAAACCATATGTTTCGCATGGATTTCAAGCTAACTTGCTTGTTTCGCATGCAGTTGAAGGTAAATCATGTACATCACAAGTATTTGAAGCTAAAACATTTGTTTCGCATGAATTTGAGAATAAGCCGTCTAATTCGTTTTGGTTTGAATCTAACTCATTTGTTTCGCATGGATTCGAATATCAGTCTTCTACTTCGCATTGATTTGAAGCTAAATCATGTGTTTCGCTTGTATTTGAAGCTAAAACATTTGTTTCGCATGGATTTGAAGCTAAGCCTTCCACTTCGCATTGATTTGATGCTACATCATGTCTTTCGCATGGATTTGAAGCTAAATCATGTGATTCGCTTGGATTTGATGCTAACTCGTTTGTTTCGCATGCAGTTGTATCTAAATCATGTATATCACAAGTATTTGAAGCTAAACCATTTGTTTCGCAAGACATTGAAGCTAAGCCTTCTACTTCGCATTGATTTGAAGTTAAATCATGTGTTACGCTTGAATTTGAAGCTCACTCGATTGTTCTGCCTGCATTTGAAGCTATATCACTTATATGTGCAACTGTTTGAAGCTAAATCATTCGTTTCGCATGGATTTGAAGCTAAGCCTTCCACTTCGCATTGATATGAAGCTGAATAGTGCGTTTCGCTTGGATTTGATGCTAACTAGTTCGTTTCGCATGCAGTTGAATCTTATTCATGCATATCACAACTATTTGAAGCTGAAACATTTGTTTCGCATGGATTTGAAGCTAAGCTTTCTACTTCGCATTGATTAGAAGCTGAATCATGTGTTTCGCTTTGATTTGAAGCTAACTCGTTTGATTCGCATGCATTTGAAGCTAAATCATGTATATCATATGTATTTGAAGCTAAACAACTTAATTCGCATAGATTTGAAGCTAAGCCTTCTACTTCACATTGATTTGAAGTTAAATAATGTGTTTCGCAAGGATTTGAAGCTAACTCGTATGTTTCGCCTGCATTTGAAGCTATATCACTTATATGTGCAACTGTTTGAAGCTAAATCATTCGTTTCGCATGGATTTGAAGCTAAGCTTTCCACTTCGCATTGATATGAAGCTGAATAATGCGTTTCGCTTGGATTTGATGCTAACAAGTTCGTTTCGCATGCAGTTGAATCTAATTCATGTATATCACAAGTATTTGAAGCTAAACCATTTGCTTCGCTTGGATTCGAAGATAAGCCTTCTACTTCGCATAGAATTGAAGCTAAATCATGTGTTTCGCATGGATTTGAAGCTACCACGTTTGTTTCGCATGCTGCTGAAGCTAAATCATGTATATCTCAAGTTTTTGAAGCTAAATCATGTGTTTCGCTTGGATTTGAAGCTAACTCGTTTGTATCGCATGCAGTTGAAGCTAAATCATGTATATCACAAGTATGTGAAGCTAAACCGTTTGATTTGCATAGATTTGAAGCTAAGCCTTCAACTTCGCGTTGACTTGATGATAAATCATGTTTTTCGCTTGGATTTGAAGCTAACTCGTTTGTTTCGCATGCAGTTGAATCTAAATCATGAATAACAAAAGTATTTGAAGCTAAACCATTTGTTTCGCATGGATTTCAAGCTTACTTGCTTGTTTCGCATGCAGTTGAAGGTAAATCATGTACATCACAAGTATTTGAAGCTAAAACATTTGTTTCGCATGAATTTGAGAATAAGCCATCTAATTCGCTTTGATTTGAATCTAAATCATTTGTTTCGCATGGATTCGAATATCAGTCTTCTACTTCGCATTGATTTGAAGCTAAATCATGTGTTTCGCTTGTATTTGAAGCTAAAACATTTGTTTCGCATGGATTTGAAGCTAAGCCTTCCACTTCGCATTGATTAGATGCTACATCATGTCTTTCGCAAGGATTTGAAGCTAAATCATGTGATTCGCTTGGATTTGATGCTAACTCGTTTGTTTCGCATGCAGTTGTATCTAAATCATGTATATCACAAGTATTTGAAGCTAAACCATTTGTTTCGCTAGACTTTGAAGCTAAGCCTTCTACTTCGCATTGATTTGAAGTTAAATCATGTGTTACGCTTGGATTTGAAGCTCACTCGATTGTTTCGCCTGCATTTGAAGCTATATCACTTATATGTGCAACTGTTTGAAGCTAAATCATTCGTTTCGCATGGATTTGAAGCTAAGCCTTCCACTTCGCATTGATATGAAGCTGAATAGTGCGTTTCGCTTGGATTTGATGCTAACTAGTTCGTTTCGCATGCAGTTGAATCTTATTCATGCATATCACAACTATTTGAAGCTGAAACATTTGTTTCGCATGAATATTAAGCTAAATCATGTGTTTCGCTTGGATTTGAAGTTAACTCGTTTGTATCGCATCCAGTTGAAGCTAAATCGTGTATATCACAAGTATGTGAAGCTAAACCGTTTGATTTGCATAGATTTGAAGCTAAGCCTTCAACTTCGCGTTGACTTGATGATAAATCATGTTTTTCGCTTGGATTTGAAGCTAACTCGTTTGTTTCGCATGCAGTTGAATCTAAATCATGAATAACAAAAGTATTTGAAGCTAAACCATTTGTTTCGCATGGATTTGAAGCTAACTTGCTTGTTTCGCATGCAGTTGGAGGTAAATCATGTACATCACAAGTATTTGAAGCTAAAACATTTGTTTCGCATGAATTTGAGAATAAGCCATCTAATTCGCTTTGATTTGAATCTAAATCATTTGTTTCGCATGGATTCGAAGATCAGTCTTCTACTTCGCATTGATTTGAAGCTAAATCATGTGTTTCGCTTGAATTTGAAGCTAACACGTTGGTTTCGCATGCAGATGAAGCTAAATCATGTATATCACAAGTATTTGAAGCTGAACCATTTGTTTCGCATGAATATTAAGCCGAACCATGTGTTTCTCATGAATTTTAAGCTGTATCATGTGTTTCGTATGGATTTGAAGCTACCACGTTTGTTTCACATGCTGCTGAAGCTAAATCATGTATATCTCAAGTATTTGAAGCTAAACCATGTGTTTCGCTTGGACTTGAAACTAACTCGCTTGTTTCGCATCCAGTTGAAGCTAAATCATGTATATCACAAGTATGTGAAGCTAAACCGTTTGATTTGCATAGATTTGAAGCTAAGCCTTCAACTTCGCGTTGACTTGATGATAAATCATGTTTTTCGCTTGGATTTGAAGCTAACTCGTTTGTTTCGCATGCAGTTGAATCTAAATCATGAATAACAAAAGTATTTGAAGCTAAACCATTTGTTTCGCTTGCATTTGAAGCTAACTTGCTTGTTTCGCATGCAGATGAAGGGTAATCATGTACATCACAAATATTTGAAGCTAAAAGATTTGTTTCGCAGGAATTTGAGAATAAGCCATCTAATTCGCTTTGATTTGAATGTAAATCATTTGTTTCGCATGGATTCGAAGATCAGTCTTCTACTTCGCATTGATTTGAAGCTAAATCATGTGTTCCGCTTGTATTTGAAGCTAACACGTTGGTTTCGCATGCAGATGAAGCTAAATCATGTATATCACAAGTCTTGAAAGCTGAACCAATTGTTTGGCATGGATTTGAAGCTAAATCGTGTGATTCGCTTGGATTTGATGCTAACTCGTTTGTTTCGCATGCAGTTGTATCTAAATCATGTATATCACAAGTATGTGAAGCTAAACCATTTGTTTCGCATGAATATTAAGCCGATCCATGTGTTTCTCATGAATTTTAAGCTGTATCATGTGTTTCGTATGGATTTGAAGCTACCACGTTTGTTTCACATGCTGCTGAAGCTAAATCATGTATATCTCAAGTTTTTGAAGCTAAATCATGTGTTTCGCTTGGATTTGAAGCTAAATCGTTTGTTTCGCATCCAGTTGAAGCCAAATCGTGTATATCACAAGTATGTGAAGCTAAACCGTTTGATTTGTATAGATTTGAAGCTAAGCCTTCAACTTCGCGTTGACTTGATGATAAATCATGTTTTTCGCTTGGATTTGAAGCTAACTCGTTTGTTTCGCATGCAGTTGAATCTAAATCATGAATAACAAAAGTATTTGAAGCTAAACCATTTGTTTCGCATGGATTTCAAGCTAACTTGCTTGTTTCGCATGCAGTTGAAGGTAAATCATGTACATCACAAGTATTTGAAGCTAAAACATTTGTTTCGCATGAATTTGAGAATAAGCCGTCTAATTCGCTTTGATTTGAATCTAAATCATTTGTTTCGCATGGATTCGAATATCAGTCTTCTACTTCGCATTGATTTGAAGCTAAATCATGTGTTTCGCTTGTATTTGAAGCTAAAACATTTGTTTCGCATGGATTTGAAGCTAAGCTTTCTACTTCGCATTGATTAGAAGCTGAATCATGTGCTTCGCTTTGATTTGAAGCTAACTCGTTTGATTCGCATGCATTTGAAGCTAAATCATGTATATCATATGTATTTGAAGCTAAACAACTTAATTCGCATAGATTTGAAGCTAAGCCTTCTACTTCACATTGATTTGAAGTTAAATAATGTGTTTCGCAAGGATTTGAAGCTAACTCGTATGTTTCGCCTGCATTTGAAGCTATATCACTTACATGTGCAACTGTTTGAAGCTAAATCATTCGTTTCGCATGGATTTGAAGCTAAGCTTTCCACTTCGCATTGATATGAAGCTGAATAATGCGTTTCGCTTGGATTTGATGCTACCACGTTTGTTTCGCATGCTGCTGAAGCTAAATCATGTATATCTCAAGTTTTTGAAGCTAAATCATGTGTTTCGCTTGGATTTGAAGCTAACTCGTTTGTTTCGCATCCAGTTGAAGCCAAATCGTGTATATCACAAGTATGTGAAGCTAAACCGTTTGATTTGTATAGATTTGAAGCTAAGCCTTCAACTTCGCGTTGACTTGTTGATAAATCATGTTTTTCGCTTGGATTTGAAGCTAACTCGTTTGTTTCGCATGCAGTTGAATCTAAATCATGAATAACAAAAGTATTTGAAGCTAAACCATATGTTTCGCATGGATTTCAAGCTAACTTGCTTGTTTCGCATGCAGTTGAAGGTAAATCATGTACATCACAAGTATTTGAAGCTAAAACATTTGTTTCGCATGAATTTGAGAATAAGCCGTCTAATTCGTTTTGATTTGAATCTAAATCATTTGTTTCGCATGGATTCGAATATCAGTCTTCTACTTCGCATTGATTTGAAGCTAAATCATGTGTTTCGCTTGTATTTGAAGCTAAAACATTTGTTTCGCATGGATTTGAAGCTAAGCCTTCCACTTCGCATTGATTTGATGCTACATCATGTCTTTCGCATGGATTTGAAGCTAAATCATGTGATTCGCTTGGATTTGATGCTAACTCGTTTGTTTCGCATGCAGTTGTATCTAAATCATGTATATCACAAGTATTTGAAGCTAAACCATTTGTTTCGCAAGACATTGAAGCTAAGCCTTCTACTTCGCATTGATTTGAAGTTAAATCATGTGTTACGCTTGAATTTGAAGCTCACTCGATTGTTTCGCCTGCATTTGAAGCTATATCACTTATATGTGCAACTGTTTGAAGCTAAATCATTCGTTTCGCATGGATTTGAAGCTAAGCCTTCCACTTCGCATTGATATGAATCTGAATAGTGCGTTTCGCTTGGATTTGATGCTAACTAGTTCGTTTCGCATGCATTTGAATCTAAATCATGTATATCACAAGTATTTGAAGCTAAACCATTTGCTTCGCTTGGATTCGAAGATAAGCCTTCTACTTCGCATTGAATTGAAGCTAAATCTTGTGTTTCGCATGGATTTGAAGCTACCACGTTTGTTTCGCATGCTGCTGAAGCTAAATCATGTATATCTCAAGTTTTTGAAGCTAAATCATGTGTTTCGCTTGGATTTGAAGCTAACTCGTTTGTTTCGCATCCAGTTGAAGCCAAATCGTGTATATCACAAGTATGTGAAGCTAAACCGTTTGATTTGTATAGATTTGAAGCTAAGCCTTCAACTTCGCGTTGACTTGATGATAAATCATGTTTTTCGCTTGGATTTGAAGCTAACTCGTTTGTTTCGCATGCAGTTGAATCTAAATCATGAATAACAAAAGTATTTGAAGCTAAACCATATGTTTCGCATGGATTTCAAGCTAACTTGCTTGTTTCGCATGCAGTTGAAGGTAAATCATGTACATCACAAGTATTTGAAGCTAAAACATTTGTTTCGCATGAATTTGAGAATAAGCCGTCTAATTCGTTTTGATTTGAATCTAACTCATTTGTTTCGCATGGATTCGAATATCAGTCTTCTACTTCGCATTGATTTGAAGCTAAATCATGTGTTTCGCTTGTATTTGAAGCTAAAACATTTGTTTCGCATGGATTTGAAGCTAAGCCTTCCACTTCGCATTGATTTGATGCTACATCATGTCTTTCGCATGGATTTGAAGCTAAATCATGTGATTCGCTTGGATTTGATGCTAACTCGTTTGTTTCGCATGCAGTTGTATCTAAATCATGTATATCACAAGTATTTGAAGCTAAACCATTTGTTTCGCAAGACATTGAAGCTAAGCCTTCTACTTCGCATTGATTTGAAGTTAAATCATGTGTTACGCTTGAATTTGAAGCTCACTCGATTGTTTTGCCTGCATTTGAAGCTATATCACTTATATGTGCAACTGTTTGAAGCTAAATCATTCGTTTCGCATGGATTTGAAGCTAAATCATGTGTTTCGCTTGGATTTGAAGCTAACTCGTTTGTATCGCATCCAGTTGAAGCTAAATCGTGTATATCACAAGTATGTGAAGTTAAACCGTTTGATTTGCATAGATTTGAAGCTAAGCCTTCAACTTCGCGTTGACTTGATGATAAATCATGTTTTTCGCTTGGATTTGAAGCTAACTCGTTTGTTTCGCATGCAGTCGAATCTAAATCATGAATAACAAAAGTATTTGAACCTAAACCATTTGTTTCGCATGGATCTGAAGCTAACTTGCTTGTTTCGCATGCAGTTCAAGTTAAATCATGTACATCACAAGTATTTGATGCTAAAACATTTGTTTCGCATGAATTTGAGAATAAGCCATCTAATTCGCTTTGATTTGAATCTAAATCATTTGTTTCGCATGGATTCGAAGATCAGTCTTCTACTTCGCATTGATTTGAAGCTAAATCATGTGTTTCGCTTGTATTTGAAGTTAACACGTTGGTTTCGCATGCAGATGAAGCTAAATCATGTATATCACAAGTCTTTAAAGCTGAACCATTTGTTTCGCATGAATATTAATCTAAATGATGTGTTTCGCTTGGATATGAAGCTAACTCGTTTGTTTCGCATGCATTTGAAGCTATATCACTTATATGTGCAACTGTTTGAAGCTAAATCATTCGTTTCGCATGGATTTGAAGCTAAGCCTTCCACTTCGCATTGATATGAAGCTGAATAGTGCGTTTCGCTTGGATTTGATGCTAACTAGTTCGTTTCGCATGCAGTTGAATCTTATTCATGCATATCACAAGTATTTGAAGCTGAAACATTTGTTTCGCATGAATATTAAGCTAAATCATGTGTTTCGCTTGGATTTGAAGCTAACTCGTTTGTATCGCATCCAGTTGAAGCTAAATCGTGTATATCACAAGTATGTGAAGTTAAACCGTTTGATTTGCATAGATTTGAAGCTAAGTCTTCAACTTCGCGTTGACTTGATGATAAATCATGTTTTTCGCTTGGATTTGAAGCTAACTCGTTTGTTTCGCATGCAGTTGAATCTAAATCATGAACAACAAAAGTATTTGAAGCTAAAACATTTGTTTCGCATGAATTTGAGAATAAGCCATCTAATTCGCTTTGATTTGAATCTAAATCATTTGTTTCGCATGGATTCGAAGATCAGTCTTCTACTTCGCATTGATTTGAAGTTAAATCATGCGTTTCCCTGGGATTTGAAGCTAACTCGTTTGACTCGCATGCAGTTGTCTCTAAATCGTGTTTATCACAAGTATTTGATGCTAAACCACTTGTTTCGCATGGATTTGATGCTAACTCGTTTTTTTCGCCTGCATTTGAAGCTATTTCATATAAACCGCAGGTATTTGAAGCTAAAACATTTGTTTCGCATGAATTTGAGAATAAGCCATCTAATTCGCTTTGATTTGAATCTAAATCATTTGTTTCGCATGGATTCGAAGATCAGTCTTCTACTTCGCATTGATTTGAAGTTAAATCATGTGTTTCTCTTGAATTTGAAGCTAACTCGTTTGATTCGCATGCAGTTGACTCTAAATCGTGTCCATCACAAGAAATTGAATCCAAACCATTTGTTTCGCATTGATTTGAAGCTAAGACTACTACATCGTATTGATTTGAAGCTAAATCATGTTCATCACAAGTATTTGTAGCTAAACCATTTGTATCGCATTGATTTGAAGCTAAGCCTACTACTTCGCATTGATTTGAAGCTGAATCATGTGTTTCGCATGGACTTCAAGCTAACGCGTTTGCTTCGCCTGCATTTGAAGTTATTTCATTCAAACCGCAGGTATTTGAAGGTAAATCATTTGTTTCGCATGGATTTGAAGCTAAGCCTCCTACTTCGCTTTGATTTTAAGTTAAATCATGTGTTTCCCTGATATTTGAAGCTAACTCGTTTGATTCGCATGCAGTTGAAGCTAAATCATGTTTATCACAAGTATTTGAAGCTAAATCATTTGTTTCGCATGGATTTGCAGCTAAGCCTTCTACTTCGCATTGATTTGAAGTTAAATCATGTGTTTCCCTGGGATTTGAAGCTAACTCGTTTGATTCGCATGCAGTTGACTCTAAATCGTGTTTATCATAAGTATTTGAAGCTAAACCATTTGTTTCGCATGGATTTGAAGCTAAGCCTTCTACTTCGCATTGATTTGAAACTTACTCATGTGCTTCGCATGGATTTGATGCTAACTCGTTTGTTTCGCCTGCATTTGAAGCTATTTCATTTAAACCGCAGGTATTTGAAGGTAAATCATTTGTTTCGCATGGATTTGAAGCCAAGCCTTCCACTTCGCATTGATTTAAAGTTAAATCATGTGTTTCTCTTGAATTTGAAGCTAACTCGTTTGATTCGCATGCAGTTGAAGCTAAATCATTTTGATCGCAAGTATCTGAATCCAAACCATTTGTTTCGCTTTGATTTGAAGCTAAGCCTCCTACATCGCATTGATTTGAAGTTAATATCATGTTTTTCTCTTGGATTTGAAGCTAACTCGTTTGGGTCGCATGCAGTTGAAGCTAAATCATGTTTATTACATGTATCTGAACCCGAAACATTTGATTCGCATTGATTTGAAGCTAAGCCTACTACTTCGCATTGATTTGAAGTTAAATCATGTGTTTTCCTTGGATTTGAAGCTAAGTCGTTTCATTCGCATGCAGTTGAAGCTTAATCATGTTTATCACAAGTATTTGAGCTAAATCATTTGTTTCGCATTGATTTGAAGCTAAGCCTTCTACTTCGCATTGATTTGAAGCTAAATCATGTGTTTCGCATGGATTTGAAGCTAAATCATGTGTTTTTCACGGATTTGAATCTAACTCGTTTGTTTCGCATGCAGTTGAAGCTAAGTCATGTATATCAAAAGTATTTGAAGCTAAACCATTTATTTCGCATGGGTTTGATGCTAAGCCATCTACTTCGCACTGATTTGAAGCTAAGTCATGTGTTTCCTAGGATTTGTAGCTAACTCCTTTGTTTCGCATGCAATTGAAGCTAAATCATATATATCTCAAGCATTTGAAGCTAAACCATTCGTTTCCCGTGGATTCGAAGATAAGCCTTCTACTTCGCATTGATTTGAAGCTGAATCATGCGTTTCGCTTTGATTTGAAGCTAACTCGTTTGTTTCGCATGCAGTTGAAGCTAAATCACGCATATCACAAGTATTTGAAGCTGAAACATTTGTTTCGCAAGAATATTGTGCTAAACCATGTGTTTCGAATGAATTTGAAGCTAAATCATGTGTTTCGCATGGATTTGAAGCGATCTCGTTTGTTTCGCATGCTGTAGAATCTAAATCATGTATATCACAAGTATTTGATGCTGAACCACTTGTTTCGCATGGATTTGAAGCTAAGCCTGCTACTTCGCTTTGATTTGAAGTTAAATCATGTGTTTCCCTTGGATTTGAATCTAACTCGTTTGATTCGCAATGCACTTGACTCTAAATCGTGTTTATCACAACTATTTGAAGCTAAACCATTTGTTTCGCATGAATTTGAAGCTAAGCCTTCTACTTCGCATTGATTTGAAGTTAAATCATATGTTTCCCTTGGATTTGAAGCTAACTCGTTGGATTCGCATGCAGTTGAAGCTTAATCATGTTTATCACAGGTATTTGAAGCCAAATCATTTGTTTCGCATTGATTTGAAGCTAAGTATACTAGTTCGCATTAAATTGAAGTTAAATCATGTGTTTCTCTTGGATTTGAAGCGAACTCGTTCGATTCGCATGCAGTTGAAGCTAAATCATGTTTATGACAAGTATTTGAAGCTAAACCATTTGTTTCGCATTGATTTGAAGCTAAGCCTACTACTTCGCATTGATTTGAAGCTAACTCATGTGCTTCGCATGGATTTGAAGCTAACTCGTTTGTTTCGTCTGCATTTGAAGGAATTTCATTTAAACCGCAGGTATTTGAAGGTAAATCATTTGTTTCGCATGGATTTGAAGCTAAGCCTTCTACTTCGCATTGATTTGAAGTTAAATCATGTGTTTCCCTTGGATTTGAATCTAACTCGTTTGATTCTCATGCAGTTGACTCTAAATCGTGTTTATCACAACTATTTGAAGCTAAACCATTTGTTTCGCATGAATTTGAAGCTAAGCCTTCTACTTCGCATTGATTTGAAGTTAAATCATGTGTTTCCCTGGGATTTGAAGCTAACTCGTTTGATTCCCATGCAGTTGTAATCATGTTTATCACAAGCATTTGAAGCTAACCCATTTGTTTCGCATTGACTTGAAGCTAAGTCTACTACTTCGCATTGATTTGAAGCTGAATCATGTGTTTCGCATGGACTTGAAGCTAACTCGTTTGTTTCGCCTGCATTTGAAGCTATTTCATTTAAACCGCAAGTATTTGAAGGTAAATCATTTATTTCGCATGGATTTGAAGCAAAGCTTTCTACTTCGCATTGATTTGAAGTTAAATCATGTGTTTCCCTTGGATTTGAAGCTAACTCGTTCTATTCGCATGCAGTTGAAGCTGAATCATGTTTATCACAAGTATTTGAAGCTAAACCATTTGTTTCGCATTGATTTGAAGCTAAGCCTACTACCTCGCATTGATTTGAAGTTAAATCATGCGTTTCTGTGGGATTTGAAGCTAACTCGTTTGATTTGCATGCAGTTGAAGCTAAATCATGTTTATCACAATTATTTGTAGCTAAACCATTTGTTTCGCATTGATTTGAAGCTAAGCCTACTACTTCGCATTGATTTGAAGCTGAATCATGTGTTTCCCATGGACTTCAAGCTAACTCGTTTGTTTCGCCTGCATTTGAAGCTATTTCATTTAAACCGCAGGTATTTGAAGGTAAATCATTTGTTTCGCATGGATTTGAATCTAAGCTTCCTACTTCGCTTTGAGTAGAAGTTAAATCATGTGTTTTCCTGGGATTTGAAGCTAACTCGTTTGATTCGCATGCAGTTGAAGCTATATCCCGTTTATCACAAGTATTTGAAGCTAAATCGTTTGTTTCGCATGGATTTGAAGCTAAGCCTTCTACTTCGCATTGATTTGAAGTTAAATCATGTGTTTCCCTTGGATTTGAATCTAACTCGTTTGATTCGCAATGCACTTGACTCTAAATCGTGTTTATCACAAGTATTTGAAGCTAAACCATTTGTTTCGCATAAATTTGAAGCTAAGCCTTCAACTTCGCATTGATTTGAAGCTAACTCATGTGTTTCCCATGGATTTGAAGCAAACTCGTTTGTTTCGCCTGCATTTGAAACTATTTCATTTATATCGCAAGCATATGAAGTTAAATCATGTGTTTTGCATGGATTTGAAGCTAACTCGTTTGTTTGACATGAAGTTGAAGATAAATCATGTATATCACAAGTATGTGAAGCTAAACCGTTTGATTTGCATAGATTTGAAGCTAAGCCTTCAACTTCGCGTTGACTTGATGATAAATCATGTGTTTCGCTTGGATTTGAAGCTAACTCGTTTGTTTCGCATGCATTTGAAGCTATATCACTTATATGTGCAACTGTTTGAAGCTAAATCATTCGTTTCGCATGGATTTGAAGCTAAGCCTTCCACTTCGCATTGATATGAAGCTGAATAATGCGTTTCACTTTGATTTGATGCTAACTAGTTCGTTTCGCATGCAGTTGAATCTAATTCATGCATAACACAAGTATTTGAAGCTGAAACATTTGTTTCGCATGAATATTAAGCTAAATCATGTGTTTCGCTTGGATTTGAAGCTAACTCGTTTGTATCGCATGCAGTTGAAACCAATTCATGTATATCACAAGTATTTGAATCTGAACCATTTGTTTCGCATGGATTTGAAGCTAAGCCTTCTACTTCCCATTGATTTGAAGCTGAATCATGTGTTTCGCTTTGATTTGATGCTAACTCGTTTGATTCGAATGTATTTGAATCTAAATCATGTATATCACAAGTATTTGAAGCTAAACCATTTGCTTCGCATGGATTCGAAAATAAGCCTTCTACTTCGCATTGAATTGAATCTAAATCATGTGTTTCGCAAGGATTTGAAGCTACCATGTTTGTTTCGCATGCTGCTGAAGCTAAATCATGTATATCTCAAGTATTTGAAGCTAAATCATGTGTTTCGCTTGGATTTGAAGCTAAATCATGTATATTACAAGTATTTGAAGCTGAACCATTTGTTTCGCATGGATTCGAATATATGCCTCCTACTTCGCGTTGATTTGAATCTAAATCATGTGTTTCGCATGGATTTGAACCTAACTCATTTGTTTGACATAAAGTTGAAGCTAAATCATGTATATCACAAGTATGTGAAGCTAAACCGTTTGATTTGCATAGATTTGAAGCTATGCCTTCAACTTCGCGTTGACTTGATGATAAATCATATTTTTCGCTTGGATTTGAAGCTAACTCGTTTGTTTCGCATGCCGTTGAATCTAAATCATGTATATCACAAGAATTTCAGGCCAACCATTTGATTCCCATGGATTTGATGCTAAGCCTTCTACATCGCATTTATTTGGAGCTAAATCATTTGCGTCGCATGGATTTGAAGCTAAGCCTTCCACTTCGCATTGATTTGAAGCTGAATCATGCGTTTCGCTTTGATTTGAAGCTAACTCGTTTGTTTCGCATGCAGTTGAAGCTAAATCACGTATATCACAAGTATTTGAAGCTGAAACATTTGTTTCGCAAGAATATTGTGCTAAACGACGTGTTTCGAATGAATTTGAAGCTAAATCATGTGTTTCGCATGGATTTGAAGCTATCTCGTTTGTATCGCATGCTGTTGAATCTAAATCATGTATATCACAAGTATTTGAAGATGAACTATTTGTTTCGCATGGATTTGAAGCTAAGCCTTTTACGTCGCATTGATTTGAAGTTGAATCATGTGTTTCGCTTGGATTTGATGCTAACTCGTTTGCTTCGCATGCAGTTGAAGCTAAATCATGTATATCACAAACATTTGAAGCTAAACCATTTGTTTCGCTTGGATTCGAAGATAAGCCTTCTCTTCCGCATTGATTTTAAGCTAAATCATGTGTTTCGCATTGATTTGAAGCTACCTCGTTTATTTCGCATGCAGTTTAATCTAAATCATGTATATCACAAGTATTTGAGGCTAAACCATTTGATTCGCGTGGATTTGAAGCTAAGCGTTCTACATCACATTGATTTGAAGCTGAGTCATGTGTTTCGCTGGAATTTGAAGCTAACACATGTTTTTCAAATGCAGTTGAAGCTAAATCATGTATAGTACAAGTATTTGAAGGTAAATCACTTGTTTCGCATGGATTTGAAGATAAAACTTCTACTTCGCATTGATTTGAAGCTGAATCATGTGTTTCGCTGGAATTTGAAGCTAACACATCATTTTCACATGCAGTTAAGGCTAAAACATGTATATTACAAGTAATTGAAGCTGAACAATTGTTTCGCATGGATTCGAAGATCAGGCTTCTTCTTCGCATTGATTTGTAGCTGAATCATGTGTTTCATTTGAATTTGAAGCTAAGACGTCTGTTTCACATGCAGTTGTAGCTAAATCACGTATAAAGCAAGAATTTGAAGCTAAAATATTCGTTTATGCTAATTCGTGTGTTTCGCATGGATTTTAAGCGAAATCATGTGATTCGCATGGATTTGATGCTAACTCGTTTGCTTCGCATGAATATTGAGCCGAACCATGTGTTTCTCATGAATTTGAAGCTATATCATGTGTTTCGCATGGATTTGAAGCTAAGCCTTCTACTTAGCATTGATTTGAAGTTAAATCATGTGTTACGCTTGGATTTGAAGCTAAATAATGTGTTTCGCTTGGATTTGAAGCTAACTCGTTTGTTTCGCATGCAGCAGAAACTTGTATATCACAAGTATTTGAAGCTAAGCCATTTGTTTCGCATGGATTCGAAGATAACCCTCCTACTTCGCATTGATTTGGACCTAAATCATGTGTTTCGCATGGACCTGAAGCTAACTCGTTTGTTTCGCCTGCATTTGAATCTATATCACACATATCGCAAGTATTTGAAGCTTAATCATTTGTGTCGCGTGGATTTGAAGCTAAGCCTTCTACTTCGCATTGATTTGAAGCTAACTCATGTGTTTCGCCTGCATTTGAAGCTATATCACTTATATTGGCAAGTATTTGAAGCTATACCATTTGTTACGCATTGATTTGAAGCTAAGCCTGCTACTTCGCATTGATTCGAAGTTAAATCATGTGTTTCCCTTGGAATTGAAGCTAGCTCGTTTGATTCGCATGCAGTTGAAGCTAAATCATGTTTATCACAAGTATTTGAAGCTAAATCAATTGTTTCGCATTGACTTGAAGCTAAGCCTTCTACTTCGCATTGATTTGAAGTTAAATCATGTGTTTCCCTTGGATTTGAAGCTAACTCGTTTGATTCGCATGCAGTTGAAGCTATTTCATTTAAACCGCAAGTATTTGAAGGTAAATCATTTCTTTCGTATTTTTGACGCAAAGCCTTCTACTTCGCATTGATTTGAAGTTAAATCATGTGTTTCCCTTCGATTTGAAGCTAAGCCTTCTACTTCGCATTGATTTGAAGTTAAATCATGTGTTTCCTTCGATTTGAAGCTAAGCCTTCTACTTCGCATTGATTTGAAGTTAAATCATGTGTTTCTCTTGAATTTGAAGCTAACCCGTTTGATTCGCATGCAGTTGAAGCTAAATCATTTTGATCACAAGTATCTGAATCCAAACCATTTGTTTCGCATTGATTTGAAGCTAAGCCTACTACTTCGTATTGATTTGAAGTT
>NW_027477594.1:0-63933 GCF_051020955.1 Megalopta genalis | reverse complement strand
ATCACATATATCGCAAGTATTTGAAGCTAAATCATTTGTTTCGCATGGATTTGAAGCTAAACCTTCTACATCGCATTGATTTGAAGCTACATCATGTGTTTCGCATGGATTTGACGCTATCTCGTTAGTCTCGCATGCAGTTGAATCTAAATCATGTATATCACAACTATTTGATGCTAAATCATTTGTTTCGCATGGATTTGAGGCTAAATCTTCTACATCGGATTGATTTGAAGCTATATCATGTGTTTCGCATTGATTTGAAACTAACTCGTTTATTTCGTCAGCATTTGAAGCTATATCACATATATCGCAAGTATTTGAAGCTAAATCATTTGTTTCGCATGGATTTGAAGCGAAACCATCTACGTCGCATTGATTTGAAACTACATCATGTGATTCGCATGGATTTCAAGCTAACTCGATTATTTCGCTAGCATTTGATGCTAGACCAATTAGATCGCAAGTATTTGAAGTTAAATCACTTGCTACACATGGATTTGAAGCTACACCTTCTACATCGCGTTGATTTGAAGCTACATCATGTGTTTCGCATGGATTTGAAGCTAACTCGTTTATTTCGCCAGCATTTGAAGCTATATCACTTATATCGCAAGTATTTGAAGCTGAATCATTTGATTCGCATGGATATGAAGCTAAACCTTCTACATCGCATTGGTTTGAGGCTACATCATGTGTTTCGAATGGATTTGAAGCTTACTCGATTATTTCGCCAGCAGTTGATGCTAGAAAACTTATATCGCAAGTATTTGAAGTTAAATCGCTTGCTACACATGGATTTGAAGTTAAACCTTCAACATCGCATTGATTTGAAGATACATCATTGGTTTCGCATGGAGTTGAAGCTAACTCGATTATTTCGCCAGAATTTGAAGCTATATCACTTATATCGCAAGTATTTGGAGCTAAATCATTTGTTTCGTATGGATTTGAAGCTAAACCTTATACATCGCATTGATTTGAAGCTACATCATGTGTTCGGCATGGATTTGAAGCTAACTCGTTTATTTCGCCTGCATTTGAAGCTATATCACTTATATCGCAAGTATTTGAAGCTAAATCATTTGATTCGCATGGATTTGAAGCTAAACCTTCTACATCGCATTAATTTGAAGCTACATCATGTGTTTCGCATGGATTTGAAGCTAACTAGTTTATTTCGCCAGCATTTGATGCTATATCACAAATATCGCAAGTATTTGAAGCTAAATCATGTGTTTCGCATGGATATGAAGCTATTTCGTTAATTGCGCAGCATTTGAAGCTATATCACTTATATCGCAAGTATTTGAAGCTAAACCATTTGTTTCGCATGGATTTGAAGCTAAACCTTCTACATCGCAATGATTTGAAGCTATATCATGTGTTTCGCATTGATTTGAAACTAACTCGTTTATTTCGTCAGCATTTGAAGCTATATCACATATATCGCAAGTATTTGAAGCTAAATCATTTGTTTCGCATGCATTTGAAGCGAAACCATCTACGTCGCATTGATTTGAAACTACATCATGCGATTCGCATGGATTTCAAGCTAACTCGATTATTTCGCAAGCATTTGATGCTAGACCACTTAGATCGCATGTATTTGAACTTAAATCACTTGCTACACATGGATTTGAAGCTACTCCTTCTACATCGCGTTGATTTGAAGCTACATCATGTGTTTCGCATGGATTTGATGCTAACTCGTTTATTTCGCCAGCATTTGAAGCTATATCACTTATATCGCAAGTATTTGATGCTAAATCATTTGAATCGCTTGGATTTGAAGCTAAACCTTCTACATCGCATTGGTTTGAAGCTACATCATGTGTTTCGCATGGATTTGAAGCTATCTCGTCCATTTCGCCAGCATTTTTTGCTATATCACTTGTATCGCAAGTATTTGAAGCTAAATCATTTGTTTCGCTTGGATTTGAAGATAAATTGTCTACATCGCATTAATTTGAACATACATCATGTGTTTCGCTTGGATTTGAAGCTAACTCGTTAGTTTCGCATGCATTTGAAGCAATATCACTTATATGGCATGTATTTGAAGCTAAATCATTTGTTTCGCGTGGATTTGAAGCTAAACAATCTACATCGCATTGATATGAATGTATATCATGTGTTTCGCATTGATTTAAAGCTAACTCGTTCGTTTCGCCAGCATTTGAAGCTATATCATATATATCGCAAGTATTTCAAGCTTAGTCATTTGTTGCGCATGGATTTGAAGCTAAACCTTCTACATCGCATTGATTTGAAGCTACATCATGTGTTTCGCATGGATTTGACGCTATCTCGTTAGTCTCGTATGCAGTTGAATCTAAATCATGTATATCACAACTATTTGATGCTAAATCATTTGTTTCGCATGGATTTGAGGCTAAATCTTCTACATCGCATTGATTTGAAGCTAAATCATGTGTTTCGCATTGATTTGAAACTAACTCGTTTATTTCGCCAGCATTTGTAGCTATATCACATATATCGCAAGTATTTGAAGCTAAATCATTTGTTTCGCATGGATTTGAAGCGAAACCATCTACGTCGCATTGATTTGAAACTACATCATGTGATTCGCATGGATTTCAAGCTAACTCGATTATTTCGCAAGCATTTGATGCTAGACCAATTAGATCGCAAGTATTTGAAGTTAAATCACTTGCTACACATGGATTTGAAGCTACACCTTCTGCATCGCGTTGATTTGAAGCTACATCATGTGTTTCGCATGGATTTGAACCTAACTCGTTAGTTTCGCATGCAGTTGAATCTAAATCATGTATATCACAAGTATTTGAAGCTAAATCATTTGTTTCGCATGGATTTGAAGCTAAACCTTCTACATCGCATTGATTTGAAGCTACATCATGTGTTCCGCATGGATTTGAAGATAAATCGTTTATTTCGCCTGCATTTGAAGCAATATCACTTATATCGCAAGTATTTGAAGCTAAATCATTTGATTCGCATGGATATGAAGCTAATTCTTCTACATCGCATTGGTTTGAGGCTACATCATGTGTTTCGAATGGATTTGAAGCTTACTCGATTATTTCGCCAGCAGTTGATGCTAGACAACTTATATCGCAAGTATTTGAAGTTAAATCGCTTGCTACACATGGATTTGAAGTTAAACCTTCAACATCGCATTGATTTGAATCTACATCATGTGTTTCGCATGGATTGGAAGCTAACTCGTTCGTTTCGCCTGCATTTGAAGCAATATCACTTATATCGCAAGTATGTGAAGCTAAATCATTTGTTTCGCATGGATTTGAAGCTAAACAATCTACATCGCATTGATATGAAGGTATTTCATGTGTTTCGCATGGATTTGAAGCTAACTCGATTATTTCGCCAGCATTTGAAACTATATCACTTATATCGCAAGTATTTGAAGCTAAATCATTTGTTTCGCAGGGATTTGAAGCCAAACCTTCAACATCGCATTGATTTGAAGCTACATCATGTGTTTCGCATGGATTTGAAGCTAACTCGTTCGTTTCGCCTGCATTTGAAGCAATATCACTTATATCGCAAGTATTTGAAGCTAAATCATTTGTTTCGCATGGATTTGAAGCGAAACCATCTACGTCGCATTGATTTGAAACTACATCATGTGTTTCGCATGGATTTGAAGCTAACTCGTTAGTTTCGCATGCAGTTGAATCTAAATCATGTATATCACAAGTATTTGAAGCTAAATCATTTGTTTCGCATGGATTTGAAGCTAAACCTTCTACATCGCATTGATTTGAAGCTACATCATGTGTTCCGCATGGATTTGAAGATAAATCGTTTATTTCGCCTGCATTTGAAGCAATATCACTTATATCGCAAGTATTTGAAGCTAAATCATTTGATTCGCATGGATATGAAGCTAATTCTTCTACATCGCATTGGTTTGAGGCTACATCATGTGTTTCGAATGGATTTGAAGCTTACTCGATTATTTCGCCAGCAGTTGATGCTAGACAACTTATATCGCAAGTATTTGAAGTTAAATCGCTTGCTACACATGGATTTGAAGTTAAACCTTCAACATCGCATTGATTTGAATCTACATCATGTGTTTCGCATGGATTGGAAGCTAACTCGTTCGTTTCGCCTGCATTTGAAGCAATATCACTTATATCGCAAGTATGTGAAGCTAAATCATTTGTTTCGCATGGATTTGAAGCTAAACAATCTACATCGCATTGATATGAATGTATTTCATGTGTTTCGCATTGATTTGAAGCTAACTCGTTCGTTTCGCCAGCATTTGAAGCTATATCATATATATCGAAAGTATTTCAAGCTTAATCATTTGTTGCGCATGGATTTGAAGCTAAACTTCTACATCGCATTGATTTGAAGCTACATCATGTGTTTCGCATGGATTTGACGCTATCTCGTTAGTCTCGCATGCAGTTGAATCTAAATCATGTATATCACAACTATTTGATGCTAAATCATTTGTTTCGCATGGATTTGAGGCTAAATCTTCTACATCGCATTGATTTGAAGCTATATCATGTGTTTCGCATGGATTTGAAACTAACTCGTTTATTTCGCCAGCATTTGAAGCTATATCACATATATCGCAAGTATTTGAAGCTAAATCATTTGTTTCGCATGGATTTGAAGCTACACCTTCTACATCGCGTTGATTGAAGCTACATCATGTGTTTCGCATAGATTTGAAGCTAACTCGTTTATTTCGCCAGCATTTGAAGCTATATCACTTATATCGCAAGTATTTGAAGCTAAATCATTTGATTCGCATGGATATGAAGCTAAACCTTCTACATCGCATTGGTTTGAGGCTACATCATGTGTTTCGAATGGATTTGAAGCTTACTCTATTATTTCGGCAGCAGTTGATGCTAGAAAACTTATATCGCAAGTATTTGAATTTAAATCGCTGCTACACATGGATTTGAAGTTGAACCTTCAACATCGCATTGATTTTAAGATACATCATTGGTTTCGCATGGAGTTGAAGCTAACTCGATTATTTCGCCAGAATTTGAAGCTATATCACTTATATCGCAAGTATTTGAAGCTAAATCATTTGTTTCGTATGGATTTGAAGCTAAACCTTATACATCGCATTGATTTGAAGCTACATCATGTGTTCGGCATGGATTTGAACCTAACTCGTTTATTTCGCCTGCATTTGAAGCTATATCACTTATATCGCAAGTATTTGAAGCTAAATCATTTGTTTCGCAGGGATTTGAAGCGAAACCATCTACGTCGCATTGATTTGAAACTACATCATGTGTTTCGCATGGATTTGAAGCTAACTCGTTAGTTTCGCATGCAGTTGAATCTAAATCATGTATATCACAAGTATTTGAAGCTAAATCATTTGTTTCGCATGGATTTGAAGCTAAACCTTCTACATCGCATTGATTTGAAGCTACATCATGTGTTCGGCATGGATTTGAAGATAAATCGTTTATTTCGCCTGCATTTGAAGCAATATCACTTATATCGCAAGTATTTGAAGCTAAATCATTTGTTTCGCATGGATTTGAAGCGAAACCATCTACGTCGCATTGATTTGAAACTACATCATGTGTTTCGCATGGATTTGAAGCTAACTCGTTAGTTTCGCATGCAGTTGAATCTAAATCATGTATATCACAAGTATTTGAAGCTAAATCATTTGTTTCGCATGGATTTGAAGCTAAACCTTCTACATCGCATTGATTTGAAGCTACATCATGTGTTCCGCATGGATTTGAAGATAAATCGTTTATTTCGCCTGCATTTGAAGCAATATCACTTATATCGCAAGTATTTGAAGCTAAATCATTTGATTCGCATGGATATGAAGCTAATTCTTCTACATCGCATTGGTTTGAGGCTACATCATGTGTTTCGAATGGATTTGAAGCTTACTCGATTATTTCGCCAGCAGTTGATGCTAGACAACTTATATCGCAAGTATTTGAAGTTAAATCGCTTGCTACACATGGATTTGAAGTTAAACCTTCAACATCGCATTGATTTGAATCTACATCATGTGTTTCGCATGGATTGGAAGCTAACTCGTTCGTTTCGCCTGCATTTGAAGCAATATCACTTATATCGCAAGTATGTGAAGCTAAATCATTTGTTTCGCATGGATTTGAAGCTAAACAATCTACATCGCATTGATATGAAGGTATTTCATGTGTTTCGCATGGATTTGAAGCTAACTCGATTATTTCGCCAGCATTTGAAACTATATCACTTATATCGCAAGTATTTGAAGCTAAATCATTTGTTTCGCAGGGATTTGAAGCCAAACCTTCAACATCGCATTGATTTGAAGCTACATCATGTGTTTCGCATGGATTTGAAGCTAACTCGTTCGTTTCGCCTGCATTTGAAGCAATATCACTTATATCGCAAGTATTTGAAGCTAAATCATTTGTTTCGCATGGATTTGAAGCGAAACCATCTACGTCGCATTGATTTGAAACTACATCATGTGTTTCGCATGGATTTGAAGCTAACTCGTTAGTTTCGCATGCAGTTGAATCTAAATCATGTATATCACAAGTATTTGAAGCTAAATCATTTGTTTCGCATGGATTTGAAGCTAAACCTTCTACATCGCATTGATTTGAAGCTACATCATGTGTTCCGCATGGATTTGAAGATAAATCGTTTATTTCGCCTGCATTTGAAGCAATATCACTTATATCGCAAGTATTTGAAGCTAAATCATTTGATTCGCATGGATATGAAGCTAATTCTTCTACATCGCATTGGTTTGAGGCTACATCATGTGTTTCGAATGGATTTGAAGCTTACTCGATTATTTCGCCAGCAGTTGATGCTAGACAACTTATATCGCAAGTATTTGAAGTTAAATCGCTTGCTACACATGGATTTGAAGTTAAACCTTCAACATCGCATTGATTTGAATCTACATCATGTGTTTCGCATGGATTGGAAGCTAACTCGTTCGTTTCGCCTGCATTTGAAGCAATATCACTTATATCGCAAGTATGTGAAGCTAAATCATTTGTTTCGCATGGATTTGAAGCTAAACAATCTACATCGCATTGATATGAATGTATTTCATGTGTTTCGCATTGATTTGAAGCTAACTCGTTCGTTTCGCCAGCATTTGAAGCTATATCATATATATCGAAAGTATTTCAAGCTTAATCATTTGTTGCGCATGGATTTGAAGCTAAACCTTCTACATCGCATTGATTTGAAGCTACATCATGTGTTTCGCATGGATTTGACGCTATCTCGTTAGTCTCGCATGCAGTTGAATCTAAATCATGTATATCACAACTATTTGATGCTAAATCATTTGTTTCGCATGGATTTGAGGCTAAATCTTCTACATCGCATTGATTTGAAGCTATATCATGTGTTTCGCATGGATTTGAAACTAACTCGTTTATTTCGCCAGCATTTGAAGCTATATCACATATATCGCAAGTATTTGAAGCTAAATCATTTGTTTCGCATGGATTTGAAGCTACACCTTCTACATCGCGTTGATTTGAAGCTACATCATGTGTTTCGCATAGATTTGAAGCTAACTCGTTTATTTCGCCAGCATTTGAAGCTATATCACTTATATCGCAAGTATTTGAAGCTAAATCATTTGATTCGCATGGATATGAAGCTAAACCTTCTACATCGCATTGGTTTGAGGCTACATCATGTGTTTCGAATGGATTTGAAGCTTACTCTATTATTTCGGCAGCAGTTGATGCTAGAAAACTTATATCGCAAGTATTTGAATTTAAATCGCTTGCTACACATGGATTTGAAGTTGAACCTTCAACATCGCATTGATTTTAAGATACATCATTGGTTTCGCATGGAGTTGAAGCTAACTCGATTATTTCGCCAGAATTTGAAGCTATATCACTTATATCGCAAGTATTTGAAGCTAAATCATTTGTTTCGTATGGATTTGAAGCTAAACCTTATACATCGCATTGATTTGAAGCTACATCATGTGTTCGGCATGGATTTGAACCTAACTCGTTTATTTCGCCTGCATTTGAAGCTATATCACTTATATCGCAAGTATTTGAAGCTAAATCATTTGTTTCGCAGGGATTTGAAGCGAAACCATCTACGTCGCATTGATTTGAAACTACATCATGTGTTTCGCATGGATTTGAAGCTAACTCGTTAGTTTCGCATGCAGTTGAATCTAAATCATGTATATCACAAGTATTTGAAGCTAAATCATTTGTTTCGCATGGATTTGAAGCTAAACCTTCTACATCGCATTGATTTGAAGCTACATCATGTGTTCGGCATGGATTTGAAGATAAATCGTTTATTTCGCCTGCATTTGAAGCAATATCACTTATATCGCAAGTATTTGAAGCTAAATCATTTGTTTCGCATGGATTTGAAGCGAAACCATCTACGTCGCATTGATTTGAAACTACATCATGTGTTTCGCATGGATTTGAAGCTAACTCGTTAGTTTCGCATGCAGTTGAATCTAAATCATGTATATCACAAGTATTTGAAGCTAAATCATTTGTTTCGCATGGATTTGAAGCTAAACCTTCTACATCGCATTGATTTGAAGCTACATCATGTGTTCCGCATGGATTTGAAGATAAATCGTTTATTTCGCCTGCATTTGAAGCAATATCACTTATATCGCAAGTATTTGAAGCTAAATCATTTGATTCGCATGGATATGAAGCTAATTCTTCTACATCGCATTGGTTTGAGGCTACATCATGTGTTTCGAATGGATTTGAAGCTTACTCGATTATTTCGCCAGCAGTTGATGCTAGACAACTTATATCGCAAGTATTTGAAGTTAAATCGCTTGCTACACATGGATTTGAAGTTAAACCTTCAACATCGCATTGATTTGAATCTACATCATTGGTTTCGCATGGAGTTGAAGCTAACTCGATTATTTCGCCAGAATTTGAAGCAATATCACTTATATCGCAAGTATTTGTAGCTAAATCATTTGATTCGCATGGGTTAGATGCTAAACCTTCTACATCGCATTGATTTGAAGCTACATCATGTGTTTCGCATGGATTTGAAGCTAACTCGTTTATTTCGCCAGCATTTGAAGCTATATCACTTATATGGCAAGTATTTGAAGCTAAATCATTTGTTTCGCATGGATCTGAAGCCAAACCTTCTACATCGCATTGATTTGAAGCTACATCATATGTTTCGTGTGGATTTGAAGCTGAACCTTCTACATCGCATTGATCTGAAGCTACATCATATGTTTCGCATGGATTTGAAGCTAACTCGATTATTTCGCCAGCATTTGAAACTATATGACTTATATCGCAAGTATTTGAAGCTAAATCATTTGATTCGCATGGATTTGAAGCTAATCCTTCAACATCGCATTGATTTGAAGCTACATCATGCGTTTCTCATGGCTTTGAAGCTAACGCGTTTGTTTCGCCTGCATTTGAAGCTATATCACTTATATCGCAAGAATGTGAAGCTATATCACTTATATCGCAAGTATTTGAGGCTAAATAATTTGTTCCGCTTGGATTTGAAGCTAATCAATCTACATCGCATTGATTTGAAGCTACATCATGTGTTTCTCATGGATTTGAAGCTAGCTCGTTCGTTTCGCCTGCATTTGAAGCAATATCACTTATATCGCAAGTATTTGAAGCTAAATCATTTGATTCGCATGGATATGAAGCTAAACCTTCTACATCGCATTGGTTTGAAGCTACATCATGTGTTTGGCATGGATTTGAAGCTAACTCGTCCATTTCGCCAGCATTTGAAGCTATATCACTTAAATCACAAGTATTTGAATCAAAATCATTAGTTTAATATGGATTTGAAACTTATCCTTCTACATCGCTTTGATTTGAACCTACATCATGTGTTTCGCATTCATTTGAAGGTAACTCGGTTATTTCGCCAGCATTTGAAGCTATATCACTTATATCGCAAGTATTTGAAGCTAAATCATTTGTTTCGCATGGATCTGAAGCCAAACCTTTGAGATCGCATTGATTTGAAGCTACATCATATGTTTCGCATGGATTTGAAGCTAACTCGATTATTTCGCCAGCATTTGAAACTATATCACTTATATCGCAAGTATTTGAAGCTAAATCATTTGTTTCGCAGGGATTTGAAGCCAAACCTTCAACATCGCATTGATTTGAAGCTACATCATGTGTTTCGCATGGATTTGAAGCTAACTCGTTCGTTTCGCCTGCATTTGAAGCAATATCACTTATATCGCAAGTATGTGAAGCTAAATCATTTGTTTCGCATTGATTTGAAGCTAAACAATCTACATCGCATTGATATGAAGGTATTTCATGTGTTTCGCATTGATTTGAAGCTAACTCGTTCGTTTCGCCAGCATTGGAAACTATATCACATATATCGCAAGTATTTGAAGCTAAATCATTTGTTTCGCATGGATTTGAAGCTAAACCTTCTACATCGCATTGATTTGAAGCTACATCATGTGTTTCGCATGGATTTGACGCTATCTCGTTAGTCTCGCATGCAGTTGAATCTAAATCATGTATATCACAACTATTTGATGCTAAATCATTTGTTTCGCATGGATTTGAGGCTAAATCTTCTACATCGGATTGATTTGAAGCTATATCATGTGTTTCGCATTGATTTGAAACTAACTCGTTTATTTCGTCAGCATTTGTAGCTATATCACATATATCGCAAGTATTTGAAGCTAAATCATTTGTTTCGCATGGATTTGAAGCGAAACCATCTACGTCGCATTGATTTGAAACTACATCATGTGATTCGCATGGATTTCAAGCTAACTCGATTATTTCGCTAGCATTTGATGCTAGACCAATTAGATCGCAAGTATTTGAAGTTAAATCACTTGCTACACATGGATTTGAAGCTACACCTTCTACATCGCGTTGATTTGAAGCTACATCATGTGTTTCGCATGGATTTGAAGCTAACTCGTTTATTTCGCCAGCATTTGAAGCTATATCACTTATATCGCAAGTATTTGAAGCTAAATCATTTGATTCGCATGGATATGAAGCTAAACCTTCTACATCGCATTGGTTTGAGGCTACATCATGTGTTTCGAATGGATTTGAAGCTTACTCGATTATTTCGCCAGCAGTTGATGCTAGAAAACTTATATCGCAAGTATTTGAAGTTAAATCGCTTGCTACACATGGATTTGAAGTTAAACCTTCAACATCGCATTGATTTGAAGATACATCATTGGTTTCGCATGGAGTTGAAGCTAACTCGATTATTTCGCCAGAATTTGAAGCTATATCACTTATATCGCAAGTATTTGGAGCTAAATCATTTGTTTCGTATGGATTTGAAGCTAAACCTTATACATCGCATTGATTTGAAGCTACATCATGTGTTCGGCATGGATTTGAAGCTAACTCGTTTATTTCGCCTGCATTTGAAGCTATATCACTTATATCGCAAGTATTTGAAGCTAAATCATTTGTTCCGCATGGATTTGAAGCTACACCTTCTACATCGCATTGATTTGAAGCTACATAATGCGTTTCGCTTGGATTTGGATCTAACTCGTTAGTTTCGCATGCAGTTGAATCTAAATCATGTATATCACAAGTATTTGAAGCTAAATCATTTGTTTCGCATGGATTTGAAGCTAAACCTTCTACATCGCATTGATTTGAAGCTACATCATTGGTTTCGCATGGAGTTGAAGCTAACTCGATTATTTCGCCAGAATTTGAAGCTATATCACTTATATCGCAAGTATTTGTAGCTAAATCATTTGATTCGCATGGGTTAGATGCTAAACCTTCTACATCGCATTGATTTGAAGCTACATCATGTGTTTCGCATTGATTTTAAACTAACTCGTTTATTTCGCCAGCATTTGAAGCTATATCACTTATATGGCAAGTATTTGAAACTAATTCATTTGTTTCGCATGAATTTGAAGCTAAACCATGTGTTTCGCATGAATTTGAAGCTAAATTATGTAATTCGCATGGATTTGAAGCTAAAGCGTTTGTTTCGCCTACATTTGAAGCTATATCACTTAAATCACAAGTATTTGAATCAAAATCATTAGTTTAATATAGATTTGAAACTTATCCTTCTACATCGCTTTGATTTGTACCTACATCATGTGTTTCGCATGCATTTGATGGTAACTCGGTTATTTCGCCAGCATTTGAAGCTATATCACTTATATCGCAAGTACTTGAAGCTAAATCATTTGTTTCGCATGGATCTGAAGCCAAACCTTTGACATCGCATTGATTTGAAGCTACATCATATGTTTCGCATGGATTTGAAGCTAACTCGATTATTTCGCCAGCATTTGAAGCTATATCACTTAAATCACAAGTATTTGAATCAAAATCATTAGTTTAATATGGATTTGAAACTTATCCTTCTACATCGCTTTGATTTGAATCTACATCATGTGTTCGGCATGGATTTGAAGCTAACTCGTTTATTTCGCCTGCATTTGAAGCTATATCACTTATATCGCAAGTATTTGAAGCTAAATCATTTGTTTCGCATGGATTTGAAGCTACACCTTCTACATCGCATTGATTTGAAGCTACATAATGCGTTTCGCTTGGATTTGGATCTAACTCGTTAGTTTCGCATGCAGCTGAATCTAAATCATGTATATCACAAGTATTTGAAGCTAAATCATTTGTTTCGCATGGATTTGAAGCTAAACCTTCTACATCGCATTGATTTGAAGCTACATCATGTGTTCCGCATGGATTTGAAGATAAATCGTTTATTTCGCCTGCATTTGAAGCAATATCACTTATATCGCAAGTATTTGAAGCTAAATCATTTGATTCGCATGGATATGAAGCTAATTCTTCTACATCGCATTGGTTTGAGGCTACATCATGTGTTTCGAATGGATTAGAAGCTTACTCGATTATTTCGTCAGCAGTTGATGCTAGACAACTTATATCGCAAGTATTTGAAGTTAAATCGCTTGCTACACATGGATTTGAAGTTAAACCTTCAACATCGCATTGATTTGAATCTACATCATTGGTTTCGCATGGAGTTGAAGCTAACTCGATTATTTCGCCAGAATTTGAAGCTATATCACTTATATCGCAAGTATTTGTAGCTAAATCATTTGATTCGCATGGGTTAGATGCTAAACCTTCTACATCGCATTGATTTGAAGCTACATCATGTGTTTCGCATTGATTTTAAACTAACTCGTTTATTTCGCCAGCATTTGAAGCTATATCACTTATATGGCAAGTATTGGAAACTAATTCATTTGTTTCGCATGAATTTGAAGCTAAACCATGTGTTTCGCATGAATTTGAAGCTAAATTATGTCATTCGCATGGATTTGAAGCTAAAGCGTTTGATTCGCCTACATTTGAAGCTATATCACTTAAATCACAAGTATTTGAATCAAAATCATTAGTTTAATATAGATTTGAAACTTATCCTTCTACATCGCTTTGATTTGAACCTACATCATGTGTTTCGCATGTATTTGAAGGTAACTCGGTTATTTCGCCAGCATTTGAAGCTATATCACTTATATCGTAAGTACTTGAAGCTAAATCATTTGTTTCGCATGGATCTGAAGCCAAACCTTTGACATCGCATTGATTTGAAGCTACATCATATGTTTCGCATGGATTTGAAGCTAACTCGATTATTTCGCCAGCATTTGAAACTATATCACTTATATCGCAAGTATTTGAAGCTAAATCATTTGTTTCGCAGGGATTTGAAGCCAAACCTTCAACATCGCATTGATTTGAAGCTACATCATGTGTTTCGCATGGATTTGAAGCTAACTCGTTCGTTTCGCCTGCATTTGAATCAATATCACTTATATCGCAAGTATGTGAAGCTAAATCATTTGTTTCGCATGGATTTGAAGCTAAACAATCTACATCGCATTGATATGAAGGTATTTCATGTGTTTCGCATTGATTTGAAGCTAACTCGTTCGTTTCGCCTGCATTTGAAGCTATATCACTTATATCGCAAGCATTTGAAGCTAAATCATTTGATTCGCATGGATTTGAAGCTAAACCTTCTACATCGCATTGATTTGAAGCTACATCATGTGTTTCGCATGGATTTGACGCTATCTCGTTAGTCTCGCATGCAGTTGAATCTAAATCATGTATATCACAACTATTTGATGCTAAATCATTTGTTTCGCATGGATTTGAGGCTAAATCTTCTACATCGCATTGATTTGAAGCTATATCATGTGTTTCGCATTGATTTGAAGCTAACTTGTTTATTTCGCCTGCATTTGAAGCTATATCACTTATATCGCAAGTATTTGAAGCTAAGTCATTTGTTTCTCATGGATTTGAAGCTACACCTTCTACATCGCATTAATTTGAAGATACATCATGAGTTTCGCTTGGATTTGAAGCTAACTCGTTAGTTTCGCCAGCATATGAAGCTATATCACTTATATCGCAAATATTTGAAGCTAAATCATTTGTTTCGCATGGATTTGAAGCTAAACCTTCTACATCGCATTGATTTGAATCTACATCATGTGTTTCGCATGGATATGAAGCTATCTCATTAATTGCGCCAGCATTTGAAGCTATATCACTTATATCGCAAGTATTTGAAGCTAAATCATTTGTTTCGCTTGGATTTGAAGATTAATTTTCCATATCGCATTAATTTGAAGATACATCATGAGTTTCGCTTGGATTTGAAGCTAACTCGTTAGTTTCGCATGCAGTTGAATCTAAATCATGTGTATTACAAGTATTGGAAGCAAATCATTTGTTTCGCATGGATCTGAAGCCAAACCTTCTGCATCGCATTGATTTGAAGCTACATCATGTGTTTCGCATGGATTTGAAGCTAACTCGATTATTTCGCAAGCATTTGATGCTAGACCACTTAGATCGCAAGTATTTGATGTTAAATCATTTGTTTCGCATGGATTTGAAGCTAAACCTTCAACATCGCATTTATTTGAAGCTACATCATGTGTTTCGCATGGATTTGATGCTAACTCGTTCGTTTCGCCTGCATTTGAAGCCGTATCACTTATATCGCAAGTATTTGAAGATAAATCATTTGATTCGCTCGGATTTGAAGCTAAACCTTCTACATCGCATTAATTTGAAGCTACATCATGTGTTTCGCATGGATTTGAAGCTAACTCGTTCGATTCGCCTGCATTTGAAGCCATATCACTTATATCGCAAGTATTTGAAGATAAATCATTTGATTCGCTCGGATTTGAAGCTAAACCTTCTACATCGCATTAATTTGAAGCTACATCATGTGTTTCGCATGGATTTGAAGCTAACTCGTTCGATTCGCCAGCATTTCAAGCTATATCACTTATATCTCAAGTATTTGAAGCTAAATCATTTGTTTCGCGTGGATTTGAAGCTAAACCTTCAACATCGCATTGATTTGAAGCTACATCATGTGTTTCGCATGGATTTGAAGCAAACTCGTTCGTTTCGCCTGCATTTGAAGCAATATGACTTATGTCGCAAGTATTTGAAGCTAAATCATTTGTTTCGCATGGATCTGAAGCCAAACCTTCTACATCGCATTGATTTGAAGCTACATCATATGTTTCGCATGGATTTTAAGCTAACTCGATTATTTCGTCAGCATTTGAAACTATATCACTTATAGCGCAAGTATTTGAAGCTAAATCATTTGTTTCGGGGGATTTAAAGCTAAACCTTCAACATCGCATTGATTTGAAGCTACGTCATGTGTTTCGCATGGATTTGAAGCAAACTCGTTCGTTTCGCCAGCATTTGAAGCTATATCACTTATATCGCAAGTATTTGAAGCTAAATCATTTGTTTCGCGTGGATTTGAAGCTAAACCTTCAACATCGCAATGATTTGAAGCTACATCATATGTTTCGCATGGATTTGAAGCTAACTCGTTCGATTCGCCAGCATTTCAAGCTATATCACTTATATCTCAAGTATTTGAAGCTAAATCATTTGTTTCGCGTGGATTTGAAGCTAAACCTTCAACATCGCATTGATTTGAAGCTACATCATGCGTTTCTCATGGATTTGAAGCTAACGCGTTTGTTTCGCCTGCATTTGAAGCTATATCACTTATATCGCAAGAATGTGAAGCTATATCACTTATATCGCAAGTATTTGAAGCTAAATAATTTGTTCCGCTTGGATTTGAAGCTAATCAATCTACATCGCATTGATTTGAAGCTACATCATGTGTTTCTCATGGATTTGAAGCTAGCTCGTTCGTTTCGCCTGCATTTGAAGCAATATCACTTATATCGCAAGTATTTGAAGCTAAATCATTTGTTTCGCATGGATTTGAAGCGAAACCATCTACGTCGCATTGATTTGAAACTACATCATGTGTTTCGCATGGATTTGAAGCTAACTCGTTAGTTTCGCATGCAGTTGAATCTAAATCATGTATATCACAAGTATTTGAAGCTAAATCATTTGTTTCGCATGGATTTGAAGCTAAACCTTCTACATCGCATTGATTTGAAGCTACATCATGTGTTCCGCATGGATTTGAAGATAAATCGTTTATTTCGCCTGCATTTGAAGCAACATCACTTATATCGCAAGTATTTGAAGCTAAATCATTTGATTCGCATGGATATGAAGCTAATTCTTCTACATCGCATTGGTTTGAGGCTACATCATGTGTTTCGAATGGATTTGAAGCTTACTCGATTATTTCGCCAGCAGTTGATGCTAGACAACTTATATCGCAAGTATTTGAAGTTAAATCGCTTGCTACACATGGATTTGAAGTTAAACCTTCAACATCGCATTGATTTGAATCTACATCATGTGTTTCGCATGGATTGGAAGCTAACTCGTTCGTTTCGCCTGCATTTGAAGCAATATCACTTATATCGCAAGTATGTGAAGCTAAATCATTTGTTTCGCATGGATTTGAAGCTAAACAATCTACATCGCAATGATATGAATGTATTTCATGTGTTTCGCATTGATTTGAAGCTAACTCGTTTATTTCGCCAGCATTTGAAGCTATATCACTTATATGGCAAGTATTTGAAGCTAAATCATTTGTTTCGCATGCATCTGAAGCCAAACCTTCTACATCGCATTGATTTGAAGCTACATCATATGTTTCGTGTGGATTTGAAGCTGAACCTTCTACATCGCATTGATCTGAAGCTACATCATATGTTTCGCATGGATTTGAAGCTAACTCGATTATTTCGCCAGCATTTGAAACTATATGACTTATATCGCAAGTATTTGGAGCTAAATCATTTGTTTCGCAGGGATTTGAAGCTAACGCGTTTGTTTCGCCTGCATTTGAAGCTATATCACTTATATCGCAAGAATGTGAAGCTATATCACTTATATCGCAAGTATTTGAAGCTAAATAATTTGTTCCGCTTGGATTTGAAGCTAATCAATCTACATCGCATTGATTTGAAGCTACATCATGTGTTTCTCATGGATTTGAAGCTAGCTCGTTCGTTTCGCCTGCATTTGAAGCAATATCACTTATATCGCAAGTATTTGAAGCTAAATCATTTGATTCGCATGGATATGAAGCTAAACCTTCTACATCGCATTGGTTTGAAGCTACATCATGTGTTTGGCATGGATTTGAAGCTAACTCGTCCATTTCGCCAGCATTTGAAGCTATATCACTTAAATCACAAGTATTTGAATCAAAATCATTAGTTTAATATGGATTTGAAACTTATCCTTCTACATCGCTTTGATTTGAACCTACATCATGTGCTTCGCATGCATTTGAAGGTAACTCGGTTATTTCGCCAGCATTTGAAGCTATATCACTTATATCGCAAGTATTTGAAGCTAAATCATTTGTTTCGCAGGGATTTGAAGCCAAACCTTCAACATCGCATTGATTTGAAGCTACATCATGTGTTCTGCATGGATTTGAAGCTAAATCGTTTATTTCGCCTGCATTTGAAGCTATATCACTTATATCGCAAGAATTTGAAGCTATATCACTTATATCGCAAGTATTTGAAGCTAAATCATTTGTTCCGCATGGATTTGAAGCTAAACAATCTACATCGCATTGATTTGAAGCTACATCATGTGTTTCGCATGGATTTGAAGCTAGCTCTTTTGTTTCGCCTGCATTTGAAGCAATATCACTTATATCGCAAGTATTTGAAGCTAAATCATTTGATTCGCATGGATTTGAAGCTAAACCTTCTACATCGCATTAATTTGAAGCTACATCATGTGTTTCGCATGGATTTGAAACTAACTCGTTTATTTCGCCAGCATTTGAAGCTATATCACATATATCGCAAGTATTTGAAGCTAAATCATTTCTTTCGCATGGATTTGAAGCTACACCTTCTACATCGCGTTGATTTGAAGCTACATCATGTGTTTCGCATAGATTTGAAGCTAACTCGTTTATTTCGCCAGCATTTGAAGCTATATCACTTATATCGCAAGTATTTGAAGCTAAATCATTTGATTCGCATGGATATGAAGCTAAACCTTCTACATCGCATTGGTTTGAGGCTACATCATGTGTTCCGAATGGATTTGAAGCTTACTCTATTATTTCGGCAGCAGTTGATGCTAGAAAACTTATATCGCAAGTATTTGAATTTAAATCGCTTGCTACACATGGATTTGAAGTTGAACCTTCAACATCGCATTGATTTGAAGATACATCATTGGTTTCGCATGGAGTTGAAGCTAACTCGATTATTTCGCCAGAATTTGAAGCTATATCACTTATATCGCAAGTATTTGAAGCTAAATCATTTGTTTCGTATGGATTTGAAGCTAAACCTTATACATCGCATTGATTTGAAGCTACATCATGTGTTCGGCATGGATTTGAACCTAACTCGTTTATTTCGCCTGCATTTGAAGCTATATCACTTATATCGCAAGTATTTGAAGCTAAATCATTTGTTTCGCAGGGATTTGAAGCCAAACCTTCAACATCGCATTGATTTGAAGCTACATCATGTGTTTCGCATGGATTTGAAGCTAACTCGTTCGTTTCGCCTGCATTTGAAGCAATATCACTTATATCGCAAGTATGTGAAGCTAAATCATTTGTTTCGCATGGATTTGAAGCTAAACAATCTACATCGCATTGATATGAAGGTATTTCATGTGTTTCGCATTGATTTGAAGATAAATCGTTTATTTCGCCTGCATTTGAAGCAATATCACTTATATCGCAAGTATTTGAAGCTAAATCATTTGTTTCGCATGGATTTGAAGCGAAACCATCTACGTCGCATTGATTTGAAACTACATCATGTGTTTCGCATGGATTTGAAGCTAACTCGTTAGTTTCGCATGCAGTTGAATCTAAATCATGTATATCACAAGTATTTGAAGCTAAATCATTTGTTTCGCATGGATTTGAAGCTAAACCTTCTACATCGCATTGATTTGAAGCTACATCATGTGTTCCGCATGGATTTGAAGATAAATCGTTTATTTCGCCTGCATTTGAAGCAATATCACTTATATCGCAAGTATTTGAAGCTAAATCATTTGATTCGCATGGATATGAAGTTAATTCTTCTACATCGCATTGGTTTGAGGCTACATCATGTGTTTCGAATGGATTTGAAGCTTACTCGATTATTTCGCCAGCAGTTGATGCTAGACAACTTATATCGCAAGTATTTGAAGTTAAATCGCTTGCTACACATGGATTTGAAGTTAAACCTTCAACATCGCATTGATTTGAATCTACATCATTGGTTTCGCATGGAGTTGAAGCTAACTCGATTATTTCGCCAGAATTTGAAGCAATATCACTTATATCGCAAGTATTTGTAGCTAAATCATTTGATTCGCATGGGTTAGATGCTAAACCTTCTACATCGCATTGATTTGAAGCTACATCATGTGTTTCGCATGGATTTGAAGCTAACTCGTTTATTTCGCCAGCATTTGAAGCTATATCACTTATATGGCAAGTATTTGAAGCTAAATCATTTGTTTCGCATGGATCTGAAGCCAAACCTTCTACATCGCATTGATTTGAAGCTACATCATATGTTTCGTGTGGATTTGAAGCTGAACCTTCTACATCGCATTGATATGAAGCTACATCATATGTTTCGCATGGATTTGAAGCTAACTCGATTATTTCGCCAGCATTTGAAACTATATGACTTATATCGCAAGTATTTGAAGCTAAATCATTTGATTCGCATGGATTTGAAGCTAATCCTTCAACATCGCATTGATTTGAAGCTACATCATGCGTTTCTCATGGATTTGAAGCTAACGCGTTTGTTTCGCCTGCATTTGAAGCTATATCACTTATATCGCAAGAATGTGAAGCTATATCACTTATATCGCAAGTATTTGAAGCTAAATAATTTGTTCCGCTTGGATTTGAAGCTAATCAATCTACATCGCATTGATTTGAAGCTACATCATGTGTTTCTCATGGATTTGAAGCTAGCTCGTTCGTTTCGCCTGCATTTGAAGCAATATCACTTATATCGCAAGTATTTGAAGCTAAATCATTTGATTCGCATGGATATGAAGCTAAACCTTCTACATCGCATTGGTTTGAAGCTACATCATGTGTTTGGCATGGATTTGAAGCTAACTCGTCCATTTCGCCAGCATTTGAAGCTATATCACTTAAATCACAAGTATTTGAATCAAAATCATTAGTTTAATATGGATTTGAAACTTATCCTTCTACATCGCTTTGATTTGAACCTACATCATGTGTTTCGCATGCATTTGAAGGTAACTCGGTTATTTCGCCAGCATTTGAAGCTATATCACTTATATCGCAAGTATTTGAAGCTAAATCATTTGTTTCGCATGGATCTGAAGCCAAACCTTTGAGATCGCATTGATTTGAAGCTACATCATATGTTTCGCATGGATTTGAAGCTAACTCGATTATTTCGCCAGCATTTGAAACTATATCTCTTATATCGCAAGTATTTGAAGCTAAATCATTTGTTTCGCAGGGATTTGAAGCCAAACCTTCAACATCGCATTGATTTGAAGCTACATCATGTGTTTCGCATGGATTTGGAGCTAACTCGTTCGTTTCGCCTGCATTTGAAGCAATATCACTTATATCGCAAGTATGTGAAGCTAAATCATTTGTTTCGCATTGATTTGAAGCTAAACAATCTACATCGCATTGATATGAAGGTATTTCATGTGTTTCGCATTGATTTGAAGCTAACTCGTTCGTTTCGCCAGCATTGGAAACTATATCACATATATCGCAAGTATTTGAAGCTAAATCATTTGTTTCGCATGGATTTGAAGCTAAACCTTCTACATCGCATTGATTTGAAGCTACATCATGTGTTTCGCATGGATTTGACGCTATCTCGTTAGTCTCGCATGCAGTTGAATCTAAATCATGTATATCACAACTATTTGATGCTAAATCATTTGTTTCGCATGGATTTGAGGCTAAATCTTCTACATCGGATTGATTTGAAGCTATATCATGTGTTTCGCATTGATTTGAAACTAACTCGTTTATTTCGTCAGCATTTGAAGCTATATCACATATATCGCAAGTATTTGAAGCTAAATCATTTGTTTCGCATGGATTTGAAGCGAAACCATCTACGTCGCATTGATTTGAAACTACATCATGTGATTCGCATGGATTTCAAGCTAACTCGATTATTTCGCTAGCATTTGATGCTAGACCAATTAGATCGCAAGTATTTGAAGTTAAATCACTTGCTACACATGGATTTGAAGCTACACCTTCTACATCGCGTTGATTTGAAGCTACATCATGTGTTTCGCATGGATTTGAAGCTAACTCGTTTATTTCGCCAGCATTTGAAGCTATATCACTTATATCGCAAGTATTTGAAGCTAAATCATTTGATTCGCATGGATATGAAGCTAAACCTTCTACATCGCATTGGTTTGAGGCTACATCATGTGTTTCGAATGGATTTGAAGCTTACTCGATTATTTCGCCAGCAGTTGATGCTAGAAAACTTATATCGCAAGTATTTGAAGTTAAATCGCTTGCTACACATGGATTTGAAGTTAAACCTTCAACATCGCATTGATTTGAAGATACATCATGTGTTCGGCATGGATTTGAAGCTAACTCGTTTATTTCGCCTGCATTTGAAGCTATATCACTTATATCGCAAGTATTTGAAGCTAAATCATTTGTTCCGCATGGATTTGAAGCTACACCTTCTACATCGCATTGATTTGAAGCTACATAATGCGTTTCGCTTGGATTTGGATCTAACTCGTTAGTTTCGCATGCAGTTGAATCTAAATCATGTATATCACAAGTATTTGAAGCTAAATCATTTGTTTCGCATGGATTTGAAGCTAAACCTTCTACATCGCATTGATTTGAAGCTACATCATTGGTTTCGCATGGAGTTGAAGCTAACTCGATTATTTCGCCAGAATTTGAAGCTATATCACTTATATCGCAAGTATTTGTAGCTAAATCATTTGATTCGCATGGGTTAGATGCTAAACCTTCTACATCGCATTGATTTGAAGCTACATCATGTGTTTCGCATTGATTTTAAACTAACTCGTTTATTTCGCCAGCATTTGAAGCTATATCACTTATATGGCAAGGATTTGAAACTAATTCATTTGTTTCGCATGAATTTGAAGCTAAACCATGTGTTTCGCATGAATTTGAAGCTAAATTATGTAATTCGCATGGATTTGAAGCTAAAGCGTTTGTTTCGCCTACATTTGAAGCTATATCACTTAAATCACAAGTATTTGAATCAAAATCATTAGTTTAATATAGATTTGAAACTTATCCTTCTACATCGCTTTGATTTGTACCTACATCATGTGTTTCGCATGCATTTGATGGTAACTCGGTTATTTCGCCAGCATTTGAAGCTATATCACTTATATCGCAAGTACTTGAAGCTAAATCATTTGTTTCGCATGGATCTGAAGCCAAACCTTTGACATCGCATTGATTTGAAGCTACATCATATGTTTCGCATGGATTTGAAGCTAACTCGATTATTTCGCCAGCATTTGAAGCTATATCACTTAAATCACAAGTATTTGAATCAAAATCATTAGTTTAATATGGATTTGAAACTTATCCTTCTACATCGCTTTGATTTGAATCTACATCATGTGTTCGGCATGGATTTGAAGCTAACTTGTTTATTTCGCCTGCATTTGAAGCTATATCACTTATATCGCAAGTATTTGAAGCTAAATCATTTGTTTCGCATGGATTTGAAGCTAAACCTTCTACATCGCATTGATTTGAATCTACATCATGTGTTTCGCATGGATATGAAGCTATCTCATTAATTGCGCCAGCATTTGAAGCTATATCACTTATATCGCAAGTATTTGAAGCTAAATCATTTGTTTCGCTTGGATTTGAAGATTAATTTTCCATATCGCATTAATTTGAAGATACATCATGAGTTTCGCTTGGATTTGAAGCTAACTCGTTAGTTTCGCATGCAGTTGAATCTAAATCATGTGTATTACAAGTATTGGAAGCTAAATCATTTGTTTCGCATGGATTTGAAGCTAAACCTTCTACATCGCATTGATTTGAAGCTACATCATGTGTGTCGCATGGATTTGAAGCTAACCCGTTCGTTTCGCCTGCATTTGAAGCAATATCACTTATATCGCAAGCATTTGAAGCTAAATCATTTGATTCGCATGGATTTGAAGCTAAACCTTCTACGTCGCATTGATTTGAAGCTACATCATGTGTTTCGCATGGATTTGAGGCTATCTCGATTATTTCGCCAGCATTTGAAGCTATAACACTTATATGGCAAGTATTTGAAGCTAAATCATTTGTTTCGCTTGGATCTGAACCCAAACATTCTACATCGCATTGATATGAAGCTATATCATGTGTTTCTCATGGATTTGAAGCTAAACCTTCTACATCGCATTGATTTGAAGCTACATCATGTGTTTCGCATGGATTTGAAGCTAACTCGATTATTTCGCCAGCATTTGAAGCTATAACACTTATATCGCAAGTATTTGAAGCTAAATCATTTGTTTCGCTTGGATTTGACTATTAATTTTCTACATCGCATTAATTTGAAGATACATCATGCGTTTCGCTTGGATTTGAAGCTAACTCGTTAGTTTCGCATGCAGTTGAATCTAAATCATGTGTATTACAAGTATTTGAAGCTAAATCATTTGTTTCGCATGGATTTGAAGCTAAACCTTCTACATCGCATTGATTTGAAGCTACATCATGTGTTTCGCATTGATTTGAAGCTGACTCGTTTTTTCCGCCAGCATATGAAGCTATAACACTTATATCGCAAGTATTTGAAGTTAAATTACTTGCTACACATGGATTTGAAGCCAAACCTTCTACATCGCATTGATTTGAAGCTACATCATGTGTTTCGCATGGATTTGAGGCTATCTCGATTATTTCGCCAGCATTTGATGCTAGACCACTTATATCGCAAGTATTTGAAGTTAAATCACTTGCTACACATGGATTTGAAGCCAAACCTTCAACATCGCATTGATTTGAAGCTACATCATGTGTTTCGCATGGATTTGAAGCTAACTCGTTCGTTTCGCCTGCATTTGAATCAATATCACTTATATCGCAAGTATGTGAAGCTAAATCATTTGTTTCGCATGGATTTGAAGCTAAACAATCTACATCGCATTGATATGAAGGTATTTCATGTGTTTCGCATTGATTTGAAGCTAACTCGTTCGTTTCGCCTGCATTTGAAGCTATATCACATATATCGCAAGTATTTCAAGCTTAATCATTTGTTTCGCATGGATTTGAAGCTAAACCTTCTACATCGCATTGATTTGAAGCTACATCATGTGTTTCGCATGGATTTGACGCTATCTCGTTAGTCTCGCATGCAGTTGAATCTAAATCATGTATATCACAACTATTTGATGCTAAATCATTTGTTTCGCATGGATTTGAGGCTAAATCTTCTACATCGCATTGATTTGAAGCTATATCATGTGTTTCGCATTGATTTGAAGCTGACTCGTTTTTTTCGCCAGCATATGAAGCTATATCACTTATATCGCAAATATTTTAAGCTAAATCACTCGCTACACATGGAGTTGAAGCTGAACCTTCTACATCGCATTGATTGAAACTACATCATGCTTTTCGCTTGGATTTGAAGCTAACTCGTTAGTTTCGCATGCAGTTGAATCTAAATAATGTATATCACAAGTATTTGAAGCTAAATCATTTGTTTCGCATGGATTTGAAGCTAAACCTTCTACATCGCGTTGATTTGAAGCTACATCATGTGTTATCATGGATTTGAAGCTAACTCGATTATTTCGCCAGCATTTGAAGCTGTAACACTTATATCGCAACTATTTGAAGCGAAATTATTTGTTTCGCATGGAGTTGAAGCTGAACCTTCTACATCGCATTGATTGAAGCTACATCATGCGTTTCGCTTGGATTTGAAGCTAACTCGTTAGTTTCGCATGCAGTTGAATCTAAATAATGTATATCACAAGTATTTGAAGCTAAATCATTTGTTTCGCATGGATTTGAAGCTAAACCTTCTACATCGCATTGATTTGAAGCTACATCATGTGTTCCCCATGGATTTGAAGATAAATAGTTTATTTCGCCTGCATTTGAAGCTATATCACTTATATCGCAAGTATTTGAAGCTAAATCATTTGTTTCGCATGGATCTGAAGCCAAACCTTCTACATCGCATTGATTTGATGCTACATCATATGTTTCGCATGGATTTGAAGCTAACTCGTTTATTGCGCCAGCATTTGAAGCTATATCACTTATATCGCAAGTATTTGAAGCTAAATCATTTGTTTCGCTTGGATTTGAAGATTAATTTTCTACATCGCATTAATTTGAAGATACATCATGAGTTTCGCTTGGATTAGAAGCTAACTCGTTAGTTTCGCATGCAGTTGAATCTACATCATATGTATTACAAGTATTTGAAGCTAAATCATTTGTTTCGCATGGATTTGAAGCTAAACCTTCTACATCGCATTGATTTCAAGCTACATCATGTGTTTCGCATTGATTTGAAGCTGACTCGTTTTTTTCGCCAGCATATGAAGCTATATCACTTATATCGCAAATATTTTAAGCTAAATCACTTGCTACACATGGAGTTGAAGCTGAACCTTCTACATCGCATTGATTGAAACTACATCATGCGTTTCGCTTGGATTTGAAGCTAACTCGTTAGTTTCGCATGCAGTTGAATCTAAATAATGTATATCACAAGTATTTGAAGCTAAATCATTTGTTTCGCATGGATTTGAAGCTAAACCTTCTACATCGCATTGATTTGAAGCTACATCATGTGTTTCGCATTGATTTGAAGCTGACTCGTTTATTTCGCCAGCATATGAAGCTATATCACTTATATCGCAAGTATTTGAAGTTAAATCACTTGCTACACATGGATTTGAAGCTAAACTTTCTACATCGCGTTGATTTGAAGCTACATCATGTGTTATCATGGATTTGAAGCTGACTCGATTATTTCGCCAGCATTTGAAGCTGTAACACTTATATCGCAACTATTTGAAGCGAAATCATTTGTTTCGCATGGAGTTGAAGCTGAACCTTCTACATCGCATTGGTTGAAACTACATCATGCGTTTCGCTTGGATTTGAAGCTAACTCGTTAGTTTCGCATGCAGTTGAATCTAAATAATGTATATCACAAGTATTTGAAGCTAAATCATTTGTTTCGCATGGATTTGAAGCTAAACCTTCTACATCGCATTGATTTGAAGCTACATCATATGTTTCGCATGGATTTGAAGCTAACTCGATTATTTCGCCAGCATATGAAGCTGTAACACTTACATCGCAAGTATTTGAAGCGAAATCATTTGTTTCGGATGGATCTGAAGCCAAACCTTCTACATCGCATTGATTGAAGCTACATCATGCGTTTCGCTTGGATTTGAAGCTAACTCGTTAGTTTCGCATGCAGTTGAATCTAAATAATGTATATCACAAGTATTTGAAGCTAAATCATTTGTTTCGCATGGATTTGAAGCTAAACCTTCTACATCGCATTGATTTGAAGCTACATCATGTGTTCCGCACGGATTTGAAGATAAATCGTTTATTTCGCCTGCATTTGAAGCTATATCACTTATATCGCAAGTATTTGAAGCTAAATCATTTGTTTAGCATGGATCTGAAGCCAAGCCTTCTATATCACATTGATTTGATGCTACATCATATGTTTCGCATGGATTTGAAGCTAACTCGTTTATTTCGCCAGCATTTGAAGCTATATCACTTATATCGCAAGTATTTGAAGCTTAATCATTTGTTCCACATGGATTTGAAGCTAAACAATGTACATCGCATTGATTTCAAGCTACATCATGTGTTTCGCATGGATATGAAGCTATCTCATTAATTGCGCCAGCATTTGAAGCTATATCACTTATATCGCAAGTATTTGAAGCTAAATCATTTGTTTCGCTTGGATTTGAAGATTAATTATCTACATCGCATTAATTTGAAGATACATCATGAGTTTCGCTTGGATTAGAAGCTAACTCGTTAGTTTCGCATGCAGTTGAATCTAAATCATATGTATTACAAGTATTTGAAGCTAAATCATTTGTTTCGCATGGATTTGAAGCTAAACCTTCTACATCGCATTGATTTCAAGCTACATCATGTGTTTCGCATTGATTTGAAGCTGACTCGTTTTTTTCGCCAGCATATGAAGCTATATCACTTATATCGCAAATATTTTAAGCTAAATCACTTGCTACACATGGAGTTGAAGCTGAACCTTCTACATCGCATTGATTGAAACTACATCATGCGTTTCGCTTGGATTTGAAGCTAACTCGTTAGTTTCGCATGCAGTTGAATCTAAATAATGTATATCACAAGTATTTGAAGCTAAATCATTTGTTTCGCATGGATTTGAAGCTAAACCTTCTACATCGCATTGATTTGAAGCTACATCATGTGTTTCGCATTGATTTGAAGCTGACTCGTTTATTTCGCCAGCATATGAAGCTATATCACTTATATCGCAAGTATTTGAAGTTAAATCACTTGCTACACATGGATTTGAAGCTAAACTTTCTACATCGCGTTGATTTGAAGCTACATCATGTGTTATCATGGATTTGAAGCTGACTCGATTATTTCGCCAGCATTTGAAGCTGTAACACTTATATCGCAACCATTTGAAGCGAAATCATTTGTTTCGCATGGAGTTGAAGCTGAACCTTCTACATCGCATTGGTTGAAACTACATCATGCGTTTCGCTTGGATTTGAAGCTAACTCGTTAGTTTCGCATGCAGTTGAATCTAAATAATGTATATCACAAGTATTTGAAGCTAAATCATTTGTTTCGCATGGATTTGAAGCTAAACCTTCTACATCGCATTGATTTGAAGCTACATCATGTGTTCCGCATGGATTTGAAGATAAATCGTTTATTTCGCCTGCATTTGAAGCTATATCACTTATATCGCAAGTATTTGAAGCTAAATCATTTGTTTAGCATGGATCTGAAGCCAAGCCTTCTACATCACATTGATTTGATGCTACATCATATGTTTCGCATGGATTTGAAGCTAACTCGTTTATTTCGCCAGCATTTGAAGCTATATCACTTATATCGCAAGTATTTGAAGCTTAATCATTTGTTCCGCATGGATTTGAAGCTAAACAATGTACATCGCATTGATTTCAAGCTACATCATGTGTTTCGCATGGATATGAAGCTATCTCATTAATTGCGCCAGCATTTGAAGCTATATCACTTATATCGCAAGTATTTGAAGCTAAATCATTTGTTTCGCTTGGATTTGACAATTAATTTTCTACATCGCATTAATTTGAAGATACATCATGAGTTTCGCTTGGATTTGAAGCTAACTCGTTAGTTTCGCATGCAGTTGAATCTAAATCATGTGTATTACAAGTATTTGAAGCTAAATCATTTGTTTCGCATGGATTTGAAGCTAAACCTTCTACATCGCATTGATTTGAAGCTACATCATGTGTTTCGCATTGATTTGAAGCTGACTCGTTTTTTTCGCCAGCATATGAAGCTATATCAATTATATCGCAAATATTTGAAGCTAAATCATTTGTTTCGCATGGATTTGAAGCTAAACCTTCTACATCGCATTGATTTGAAGCTACATCATGTGTTTCGCATGGATTGGAGGCTATCTCGATTATTTCGCCAGCATTTGATGCTAGACCACTTTTATCGCAAGTATTTGAAGTTAAATCACTTGCTACACATGGATTTGAAGCTAAACCTTCTACATCGCGTTGGTTTGAAGCTACATCATGTGCTATCATGGATTTGAAGCTAACTCGATTATTTCGCCAGCATTTGAAGCTGTAACACTTATATCGCAACTATTTGAAGCGAAATCATTTGTTTCGCATGGAGTTGAAGCTGAACCTTCTACATCGCATTGATTTGAAGCTACATCATATGTTTCGCATGGATTTGAAGCTAACTCAATTATTTCGCCAGCATATGAAGCTATAACACTTATATCGCAAGTATTTGAAGCGTAATCATTTGTTTCGGATGGATCTGAAGCCAAACCTTCTACATCGCATTGATTGAAGCTACATCATGCGTTTCGCTTGGATTTGAAGCTAACTCGTTAGTTTCGCATGCAGTTGAATCTAAATAATGTATATCACAAGTATTTGAAGCAAAATCATTTGTTTCGCATGGATTTGAAGCTAAACCTTCTACATCGCATTGATTTGTAGCTACATCATGTGTTCCGCATGGATTTGAAGATAAATCGTTTATTTCGCCTGCATTTGAAGCTATATCACATATATCGCAAGTATTTGAAGCTAAATCATTTGTTTAGCATGGATCTGAAGCCAAACCTTCTACATCACATTGATTTGATGCTACATCATATGTTTCGCAAGGATTTGAAGCTAACTCGTTTATTTCGCCAGCATTTGAAGCTATATCACTTATATCGCAAGTATTTGAAGCTAAATCATTTGTTTCGCTTGGATTTGACGATTAATTTTCTACATCGCATTAATTTGAAGATACATCATGAGTTTCGCTTGGATTTGAAGCTAACTCGTTAGTTTCGCATGCAGTTGAATCTAAATCATGTATATTACAAGTATTTGAAGCTAAATCATTTGTTTCGCATGGATTTGAAGCTAAACCTTCTACATCGCATTGATTTGAAGCTACATCATGTGTTTCGCATGGATTTGAGGCTATCTCGATTATTTCGCCAGCATTTGATGCTAGACCACTTATGTCGCAAGTATTTGAAGTTAAATCACTTGCTACACATGGATTTGAAGCTAAACCTTCTACATCGCGTTGATTTGAAGCTGCATCATGTTTTTCGCATGGATTTGAAGCTTACTCAATTATTTCGCCAGCAGTTGATGCTAGACAACTTATATCGCAAATTTTTGAAGCTAAATCATTCGTTTCGCATGGATTTGAAGCTAAACCTTCTACATCGCATTGATTTGAAGCTACATCATGTGTTCCGCATGGATTTCAAGCTAAATCGTTTATTTCGCCTGCATTTGAAGCTATATTACTTATATCGCAAGTATTTGAAGCAAATCATTTGTTTCGCTTGGATTTGAAGCTGAACCATCAACATCGCATTGATTTGAAGCTACACCATGTGTTCCGCATGGATTTGAGGCTATCTCGATTATTTCGCCAGCATTTGATGCTAGACCACTTATATCGCAAGTATTTGAAGTTAAATCACTTGCTACACATGGATTTGAAGCTAAACCTTCTACATCGCGTTGATTTGAAGCTACATCATGTGTTATCATGGATTTGAAGCTAACTCGATTATTTCGCCAGCATTTGAAGCTGTAACACTTATATCGCAACTATTTGAAGCGAAATCATTTGTTTCGCATGGAGTTGAAGCTGAACCTTCTACATCGCATTGATTGAAACTCGATCATGCGTTTCGCTTGGATTTGAAGCTAACTCGTTAGTTTCGCATGCAGTTGAATCTAAATAATGTATATCACAAGTATTTGAAGCTAAATCATTTGTTTCGCATGGATTTGAAGCTAAACCTTCTACATCGCATTGATTTGAAGCTACATCATATGTTTCGCATGGATTTGAAGCTAACTCGATTATTTCGCCAGCATATGAAGCTATAACACTTACATCGCAAGTATTTGAAGCGAAATCATTTGTTTCGGATGGATCTGAAGCCAAACCTTCTACATCGCATTGATTGAAGCTACATCATGCGTTTCGCTTGGATTTGAAGCTAACTCGTTAGTTTCGCATGCAGTTGAATCTAAATCATGTATATCACAAGTATTTGAAGCTAAATCATTTGTTTCGCATGGATTTGAAGCTAAACCTTCTACATCGCATTGATTTGAAGCTACATCATGTGTTTCGCATTGATTTGAAGCTGACTCGTTTATTTCGCCAGCATATGAAGCTATATCACCTATATCGCAAGTATTTGAAGTTAAATCACTTGCTACACATGGATTTGAAGCTAAACTTTCTACATCGCGTTGATTTGAAGCTACATCATGTGTTATCATGGATTTGAAGCTGACTCGATTATTTCGCCAGCATTTGAAGCTGTAACACTTATATCGCAACTATTTGAAGCGAAATCATTTGTTTCGCATGGAGTTGAAGCTGAACCTTCTACATCGCATTGGTTGAAACTACATCATGCGTTTCGCTTGGATTTGAAGCTAACTCGTTAGTTTCGCATGCAGTTGAATCTAAATAATGTATATCACAAGTATTTGAAGCTAAATCATTTGTTTCGCATGGATTTGAAGCTAAACCTTCTACATCGCATTGATTTGAAGCTACATCATATGTTTCGCATGGATTTGAAGCTAACTCGATTATTTCGCCAGCATATGAAGCTGTAACACTTACATCGCAAGTATTTGAAGCGAAATCATTTGTTTCGGATGGATCTGAAGCCAAACCTTCTACATCGCATTGATTGAAGCTACATCATGCGTTTCGCTTGGATTTGAAGCTAACTCGTTAGTTTCGCATGCAGTTGAATCTAAATAATGTATATCACAAGTATTTGAAGCTAAATCATTTGTTTCGCATGGATTTGAAGCTAAACCTTCTACATCGCATTGATTTGAAGCTACATCATGTGTTCCGCATGGATTTGAAGATAAATCGTTTATTTCGCCTGCATTTGAAGCTATATCACTTATATCGCAAGTATTTGAAGCTAAATCATTTGTTTAGCATGGATCTGAAGCCAAGCCTTCTACATCACATTGATTTGATGCTACATCATATGTTTCGCATGGATTTGAAGCTAACTCGTTTATTTCGCCAGCATTTGAAGCTATATCACTTATATCGCAAGTATTTGAAGCTTAATCATTTGTTCCGCATGGATTTGAAGCTAAACAATGTACATCGCATTGATTTCAAGCTACATCATGTGTTTCGCATGGATATGAAGCTATCTCATTAATTGCGCCAGCATTTGAAGCTATATCACTTATATCGCAAGTATTTGAAGCTAAATCATTTGTTTCGCTTGGATTTGACAATTAATTTTCTACATCGCATTAATTTGAAGATACATCATGAGTTTCGCTTGGATTTGAAGCTAACTCGTTAGTTTCGCATGCAGTTGAATCTAAATCATGTGTATTACAAGTATTTGAAGCTAAATCATTTGTTTCGCATGGATTTGAAGCTAAACCTTCTACATCGCATTGATTTGAAGCTACATCATGTGTTTCGCATTGATTTGAAGCTGACTCGTTTTTTCGCCAGCATATGAAGCTATATCAATTATATCGCAAATATTTGAAGCTAAATCATTTGTTTCGCATGGATTTGAAGCTAAACCTTCTACATCGCATTGATTTGAAGCTACATCATGTGTTTCGCATGGATTGGAGGCTATCTCGATTATTTCGCCAGCATTTGATGCTAGACCACTTTTATCGCAAGTATTTGAAGTTAAATCACTTGCTACACATGGATTTGAAGCTAAACCTTCTACATCGCGTTGATTTGAAGCTACATCATGTGCTATCATGGATTTGAAGCTAACTCGATTATTTCGCCAGCATTTGAAGCTGTAACACTTATATCGCAACTATTTGAAGCGAAATCATTTGTTTCGCATGGAGTTGAAGCTGAACCTTCTACATCGCATTGATTTGAAGCTACATCATATGTTTCGCATGGATTTGAAGCTAACTCAATTATTTCGCCAGCATATGAAGCTATAACACTTATATCGCAAGTATTTGAAGCGTAATCATTTGTTTCGGATGGATCTGAAGCCAAACCTTCTACATCGCATTGATTGAAGCTACATCATGCGTTTCGCTTGGATTTGAAGCTAACTCGTTAGTTTCGCATGCAGTTGAATCTAAATAATGTATATCACAAGTATTTGAAGCAAAATCATTTGTTTCGCATGGATTTGAAGCTAAACCTTCTACATCGCATTGATTTGTAGCTACATCATGTGTTCCGCATGGATTTGAAGATAAATCGTTTATTTCGCCTGCATTTGAAGCTATATCACATATATCGCAAGTATTTGAAGCTAAATCATTTGTTTAGCATGGATCTGAAGCCAAACCTTCTACATCACATTGATTTGATGCTACATCATATGTTTCGCAAGGATTTGAAGCTAACTCGTTTATTTCGCCAGCATTTGAAGCTATATCACTTATATCGCAAGTATTTGAAGCTAAATCATTTGTTTCGCTTGGATTTGACGATTAATTTTCTACATCGCATTAATTTGAAGATACATCATGAGTTTCGCTTGGATTTGAAGCTAACTCGTTAGTTTCGCATGCAGTTGAATCTAAATCATGTGTATTACAAGTATTTGAAGCTAAATCATTTGTTTCGCATGGATTTGAAGCTAAACCTTCTACATCGCATTGATTTGAAGCTACATCATTTGTTTCGCATGGAGTTGAAGCTGAACCTTCTACATCGCATTGATTGAAGCTACATCATGCGTTTCGCTTGGATTTGAAGCTAACTCGTTAGTTTCGCATGCAGTTGAATCTAAATAATGTATATCACAAGTATTTGAAGCTAAATCATTTGTTTCGCATGGATTTGAAGCTAAACCTTCTACATCGCATTGATTTGAAGCTACATCATGTGTTCCGCATGGATTTGAATATAAATCGTTTATTTCGCCTGCATTTGAAGCTATATCACTTATATCGCAAGTATTTGAAGCTAAATCATATGTTTAGCATGGATCTGAAGCCAAACCTTCTACATCGCATTGATTGAAACTACATCATGCGTTTCGCTTGGATTTGAAGCTAACTCGTTAGCTTCGCATGCAGTTGAATCTAAATAATGTATATCACAAGTATTTGAAGCTAAATCATTTGTTTCGCATGGATTTGAAGCTAATCCTTCTACATCGCGTTGATTTGAAGCTACATCATGTGTTTCGCCTGGATTTGAAGCTAACTCGTTTATTTCGCCTGCATTTGAAGCTATAGCACTTATATCGCAAGTATTTGTAGCTAAATCATTTGATTCGCATGGATATGAAGCTAAACCTTCTACATCGCATTGTTTTGAGGCTACATCTTGTGTTTCGAATGTATTTGATGCTTACTCGTTTATTTCGCCTGCATTTGAAGCTATATCACTTATATCGCAAGTATTTGAAGCTAAATCATTTGTTTCGCTTGGATTTGAAGATTAATTTTCTACTTCGCATTGATTTGAAGATACATCATGTGTTTCGCTTGGATTTGAAGCTAACTCGTTAGTTTCGCATGAAGTTGAATCTAAATCATGTATATCACAAGTATTTGAAGCTAAATCATTTGGTTCGCATGGATTTGAATCTAAACCTTCTACATCGCATTGATTTGATGCTATATCATGTGATTCGCATGGATTTGAAGCTAAAGCGTTTGTTTCGCCTGCATTTGAAGCTATATCAGTTATATCGCAAGTATTTGAAGCTAAATCATTTGATTCGCATGGATTTGAAGCGAAACCTTCTACATCGCATTGATTTGAAGCTACATAATGTGTTCCGCATGGATTTGAAGCTAAATCGTTTATTTCGCCTGCATTTGAAGCTATATCACTTATATCGCAAGTATTTGAAGCTAAATCATTTGTTTCGCATGGATTTGATTCTAAACCATCTACATCGAATTGATTTGAAGCTACATCATGTGTTTCGCATGGATTTGGAGCTAACCCGTTTATTTCGCCAGCATTTGAAGCTATATCACTTATATCGCAAGTATTTGAAGCTAAATCATTTGTTTCGAATTGATTTGAAGCTAAACCTTCTACATCGCATTGATTTGATGCTATATCATGTGTTTCGCATGGATTTTAAGCTAACTCGATTATTTCGGCAGCAATTGAAGCTATAACACTTATATCGCAAGTATTTGAAGCGAAATCTTTTGTTTCGCATGGAGTTGAAGATAAATTTTCTACATCGCAATAATTTGAACATACATCATGTGATTCGTTTGGATCTGAAGCTAACTCGTTAGTTTCGCATGCAGTTGAATCTGAATCATGTATATCACAAGTATTTGAAGCTAAATCATTTGTTTCGCATGGGTTTGAAGCTAAACATTCTACATCGCTTTGATATGAAGGCATATCATGTGTTTCCCATTGATTTTAAACTAACTCGTTTATTTCGCCATCATTTGAAGCTATATCACTTATATGGCAAGTATTTGAAACTAATTCATTTGTTTCGCAGGGATTTGAAGCTAAACAATCTACATCGCATTGATATGAAGGTATATCATGTGTTTCTCATTGATTTGAAGCTAACTCGTTCGTTTCGCCTGCATTTGAAGCTATATCACATATATCGCAAGTATTTGAAGCTTAATCATTTGTTTCGCATGGATTTGAAGCTAAACCATCTACATCGCATTGATTTGAAGCTATATCATGTGTTTCGCATTGATTTGAAACTAACTCGTTTATTTCGCCAGCATTTGAAGCTATATCACATATATCGCAAGTATTTGAAGCTAAGTCATTTGGTTCGCATGGATTTGAAGCTAAACCTTCTACATCGCATTGATTTGAAGCTACATCATGTGTTTCGCATGGATTTGAAGCTAACTCGTTTATTTCGCCTGCAGTTGAAGCTATATCACTTATATCGCAAGTATTTGAAGCTAAATCATTTGTTTCGCATGGATTTGATTCTAAACCATCTACATCGAATTGATTTGAAGCTACATCATGTGTTTCGCATGGATTTGGAGCTAACTCGTTTATTTCGCCAGCATTTGAAGCTATATCACTTATATCGCAAGTATTTGAAGCTAAATCATTTGTTTCGCATGGATTTGATTCTAAACCATCTACATCGAATTGATTTGAAGCTACATCATGTGTTTCGCATGGATTTGGAGCTAACTCGTTTATTTCGCCAGCATTTGAAGCTATATCACTTATATCGCAAGTATTTGAAGCTAAATCATTTGTTTCGCTTGGATTTGAAGATTAATTTTCTACTTCGCATTAATTTGAAGATACATCATGTGTTTCGCTTGGATTTGAAGCTAACTCGTTAGTTTCGCATGCAGTTGAATCTAAATCATGTATATCACAAGTATTTGAAGCTAAATCATTTGGTCCGCATGGATTTGAAGCTAAATGTACTACATCGCATTGATTTGATGCTATATCATGTGTTTCGCATGGATTTTAAGCTAACTCGATTATTTCGCCAGCATTGGAAGCTATAACACTTATATCGCAAGTATCTGAAGCGAAATCTTTTGTTTCGCATGGAGTTGAAGCTAAACCTTCTACATCGCATTGATTTGAATGTACATCATGTGTTTCGCATGGATATGAAGCTATCTCGTTAATTGCGCCAGCATTTGAAGCTATATCACTTATATCGCAAGTATTTGAAGCTAATTCATTTGTTTCGCTTGGATTTGAAGATAAATTTTCTACATCGCATTAAATTGAACAAACATCATGTGTTTCGCTTGGATTTGAAGCTACCTCGTTAGTTTCGCATTCAGTTGAATCTAAATCATGTATATCACAAGTATTTGGAGCTAAATCATTTGTTTCGCATGGATTTGAAGCTAAACATTCTACATCGCATTGATATGAAGGCATATCATGTGTTTCCCATTGATTTTAAACTAACTCGTTTATTTCGCCATCATTTGAAGCTATATCAATTATATGGCAAGTATTTGAAACTAATTCATTTGTTTCGCAGGGATTTGAAGCCAAACCTTCTACATCGCATTGATTGAAACTACATCATGCTTTTCGCTTGGATTTGAAGCTAACTCGTTAGTTTCGCATGCAGTTGAATCTAAATAATGTATATCACAAGTATTTGAAGCTAAATCATTTGTTTCGCATGGATTTGAAGCTAAACCTTCTACATCGCGTTGATTTGAAGCTACATCATGTGTTATCATGGATTTGAAGCTAACTCGATTATTTCGCCAGCATTTGAAGCTGTAACACTTATATCGCAACTATTTGAAGCGAAATTATTTGTTTCGCATGGAGTTGAAGCTGAACCTTCTACATCGCATTGATTGAAGCTACATCATGCGTTTCGCTTGGATTTGAAGCTAACTCGTTAGTTTCGCATGCAGTTGAATCTAAATAATGTATATCACAAGTATTTGAAGCTAAATCATTTGTTTCGCATGGATTTGAAGCTAAACCTTCTACATCGCATTGATTTGAAGCTACATCATGTGTTCCCCATGGATTTGAAGATAAATAGTTTATTTCGCCTGCATTTGAAGCTATATCACTTATATCGCAAGTATTTGAAGCTAAATCATTTGTTTCGCATGGATCTGAAGCCAAACCTTCTACATCGCATTGATTTGATGCTACATCATATGTTTCGCATGGATTTGAAGCTAACTCGTTTATTTCGCCAGCATTTGAAGCTATATCACTTATATCGCAAGTATTTGAAGCTAAATCATTTGTTTCGCTTGGATTTGAAGATTAATTTTCTACATCGCATTAATTTGAAGATACATCATGAGTTTCGCTTGGATTAGAAGCTAACTCGTTAGTTTCGCATGCAGTTGAATCTAAATCATATGTATTACAAGTATTTGAAGCTAAATCATTTGTTTCGCATGGATTTGAAGCTAAACCTTCTACATCGCATTGATTTCAAGCTACATCATGTGTTTCGCATTGATTTGAAGCTGACTCGTTTTTTTCGCCAGCATATGAAGCTATATCACTTATATCGCAAATATTTTAAGCTAAATCACTTGCTACACATGGAGTTGAAGCTGAACCTTCTACATCGCATTGATTGAAACTACATCATGCGTTTCGCTTGGATTTGAAGCTAACTCGTTAGTTTCGCATGCAGTTGAATCTAAATAATGTATATCACAAGTATTTGAAGCTAAATCATTTGTTTCGCATGGATTTAAAGCTAAACCTTCTACATCGCATTGATTTGAAGCTACATCATGTGTTTCGCATTGATTTGAAGCTGACTCGTTTATTTCGCCAGCATATGAAGCTATATCACTTATATCGCAAGTATTTGAAGTTAAATCACTTGCTACACATGGATTTGAAGCTAAACTTTCTACATCGCGTTGATTTGAAGCTACATCATGTGTTATCATGGATTTGAAGCTGACTCGATTATTTCGCCAGCATTTGAAGCTGTAACACTTATATCGCAACTATTTGAAGCGAAATCATTTGTTTCGCATGGAGTTGAAGCTGAACCTTCTACATCGCATTGGTTGAAACTACATCATGCGTTTCGCTTGGATTTGAAGCTAACTCGTTAGTTTCGCATGCAGTTGAATCTAAATAATGTATATCACAAGTATTTGAAGCTAAATCATTTGTTTCGCATGGATTTGAAGCTAAACCTTCTACATCGCATTGATTTGAAGCTACATCATATGTTTCGCATGGATTTGAAGCTAACTCGATTATTTCGCCAGCATATGAAGCTGTAACACTTACATCGCAAGTATTTGAAGCGAAATCATTTGTTTCGGATGGATCTGAAGCCAAACCTTCTACATCGCATTGATTGAAGCTACATCATGCGTTTCGCTTGGATTTGAAGCTAACTCGTTAGTTTCGCATGCAGTTGAATCTAAATAATGTATATCACAAGTATTTGAAGCTAAATCATTTGTTTCGCATGGATTTGAAGCTAAACCTTCTACATCGCATTGATTTGAAGCTACATCATGTGTTCCGCACGGATTTGAAGATAAATCGTTTATTTCGCCTGCATTTGAAGCTATATCACTTATATCGCAAGTATTTGAAGCTAAATCATTTGTTTAGCATGGATCTGAAGCCAAGCCTTCTACATCACATTGATTTGATGCTACATCATATGTTTCGCATGGATTTGAAGCTAACTCGTTTATTTCGCCAGCATTTGAAGCTATATCACTTATATCGCAAGTATTTGAAGCTTAATCATTTGTTCCACATGGATTTGAAGCTAAACAATGTACATCGCATTGATTTCAAGCTACATCATGTGTTTCGCATGGATATGAAGCTATCTCATTAATTGCGCCAGCATTTGAAGCTATATCACTTATATCGCAAGTATTTGAAGCTAAATCATTTGTTTCGCTTGGATTTGAAGATTAATTATCTACATCGCATTAATTTGAAGATACATCATGAGTTTCGCTTGGATTAGAAGCTAACTCGTTAGTTTCGCATGCAGTTGAATCTAAATCATATGTATTACAAGTATTTGAAGCTAAATCATTTGTTTCGCATGGATTTGAAGCTAAACCTTCTACATCGCATTGATTTCAAGCTACATCATGTGTTTCGCATTGATTTGAAGCTGACTCGTTTTTTTCGCCAGCATATGAAGCTATATCACTTATATCGCAAATATTTTAAGCTAAATCACTTGCTACACATGGAGTTGAAGCTGAACCTTCTACATCGCATTGATTGAAACTACATCATGCGTTTCGCTTGGATTTGAAGCTAACTCGTTAGTTTCGCATGCAGTTGAATCTAAATAATGTATATCACAAGTATTTGAAGCTAAATCATTTGTTTCGCATGGATTTGAAGCTAAACCTTCTACATCGCATTGATTTGAAGCTACATCATATGTTTCGCATGGATTTGAAGCTAACTCGATTATTTCGCCAGCATATGAAGCTGTAACACTTACATCGCAAGTATTTGAAGCGAAATCATTTGTTTCGGATGGATCTGAAGCCAAACCTTCTACATCGCATTGATTGAAGCTACATCATGCGTTTCGCTTGGATTTGAAGCTAACTCGTTAGTTTCGCATGCAGTTGAATCTAAATAATGTATATCACAAGTATTTGAAGCTAAATCATTTGTTTCGCATGGATTTGAAGCTAAACCTTCTACATCGCATTGATTTGAAGCTACATCATGTGTTCCGCACGGATTTGAAGATAAATCGTTTATTTCGCCTGCATTTGAAGCTATATCACTTATATCGCAAGTATTTGAAGCTAAATCATTTGTTTAGCATGGATCTGAAGCCAAGCCTTCTACATCACATTGATTTGATGCTACATCATATGTTTCGCATGGATTTGAAGCTAACTCGTTTATTTCGCCAGCATTTGAAGCTATATCACTTATATCGCAAGTATTTGAAGCTTAATCATTTGTTCCACATGGATTTGAAGCTAAACAATGTACATCGCATTGATTTCAAGCTGCATCATGTGTTTCGCATGGATATGAAGCTATCTCATTAATTGCGCCAGCATTTGAAGCTATATCACTTATATCGCAAGTATTTGAAGCTAAATCATTTGTTTCGCTTGGATTTGAAGATTAATTATCTACATCGCATTAATTTGAAGATACATCATGAGTTTCGCTTGGATTAGAAGCTAACTCGTTAGTTTCGCATGCAGTTGAATCTAAATCATATGTATTACAAGTATTTGAAGCTAAATCATTTGTTTCGCATGGATTTGAAGCTAAACCTTCTACATCGCATTGATTTCAAGCTACATCATGTGTTTCGCATTGATTTGAAGCTGACTCGTTTTTTTCGCCAGCATATGAAGCTATATCACTTATATCGCAAATATTTTAAGCTAAATCACTTGCTACACATGGAGTTGAAGCTGAACCTTCTACATCGCATTGATTGAAACTACATCATGCGTTTCGCTTGGATTTGAAGCTAACTCGTTAGTTTCGCATGCAGTTGAATCTAAATAATGTATATCACAAGTATTTGAAGCTAAATCATTTGTTTCGCATGGATTTGAAGCTAAACCTTCTACATCGCATTGATTTGAAGCTACATCATGTGTTTCGCATTGATTTGAAGCTGACTCGTTTATTTCGCCAGCATATGAAGCTATATCACTTATATCGCAAGTATTTGAAGTTAAATCACTTGCTACACATGGATTTGAAGCTAAACTTTCTACATCGCGTTGATTTGAAGCTACATCATGTGTTATCATGGATTTGAAGCTGACTCGATTATTTCGCCAGCATTTGAAGCTGTAACACTTATATCGCAACTATTTGAAGCGAAATCATTTGTTTCGCATGGAGTTGAAGCTGAACCTTCTACATCGCATTGGTTGAAACTACATCATGCGTTTCGCTTGGATTTGAAGCTAACTCGTTAGTTTCGCATGCAGTTGAATCTAAATAATGTATATCACAAGTATTTGAAGCTAAATCATTTGTTTCGCATGGATTTGAAGCTAAACCTTCTACATCGCATTGATTTGAAGCTACATCATATGTTTCGCATGGATTTGAAGCTAACTCGATTATTTCGCCAGCATATGAAGCTATAACACTTACATCGCAAGTATTTGAAGCGAAATCATTTGTTTCGGATGGATCTGAAGCCAAACCTTCTACATCGCATTGATTGAAGCTACATCATGCGTTTCGCTTGGATTTGAAGCTAACTCGTTAGTTTCGCATGCAGTTGAATCTAAATAATGTATATCACAAGTATTTGAAGCTAAATCATTTGTTTCGCATGGATTTGAAGCTAAACCTTCTACATCGCATTGATTTGAAGCTACATCATGTGTTCCGCATGGATTTGAAGATAAATCGTTTATTTCGCCTGCATTTGAAGCTATATCACTTATATCGCAAGTATTTGAAGCTAAATCATTTGTTTAGCATGGATCTGAAGCCAAGCCTTCTACATCACATTGATTTGATGCTACATCATATGTTTCGCATGGATTTGAAGCTAACTCGTTTATTTCGCCAGCATTTGAAGCTATATCACTTATATCGCAAGTATTTGAAGCTTAATCATTTGTTCCGCATGGATTTGAAGCTAAACAATGTACATCGCATTGATTTCAAGCTACATCATGTGTTTCGCATGGATATGAAGCTATCTCATTAATTGCGCCAGCATTTGAAGCTATATCACTTATATCGCAAGTATTTGAAGCTAAATCATTTGTTTCGCTTGGATTTGACAATTAATTTTCTACATCGCATTAATTTGAAGATACATCATGAGTTTCGCTTGGATTTGAAGCTAACTCGTTAGTTTCGCATGCAGTTGAATCTAAATCATGTGTATTACAAGTATTTGAAGCTAAATCATTTGTTTCGCATGGATTTGATTCTAAACCATCTACATCGAATTGATTTGAAGCTACATCATGTGTTTCGCATGGATTTGGAGCTAACCCGTTTATTTCGCCAGCATTTGAAGCTATATCACTTATATCGCAAGTATTTGAAGCTAAATCATTTGTTTCGAATTGATTTGAAGCTAAACCTTCTACATCGCATTGATTTGATGCTATATCATGTGTTTCGCATGGATTTTAAGCTAACTCGATTATTTCGGCAGCAATTGAAGCTATAACACTTATATCGCAAGTATTTGAAGCTAAATCATTTGTTTCGCTTGGATTTGAAGATAAATTTTCTACATCGCAATAATTTGAACATACATCATGTGATTCGTTTGGATCTGAAGCTAACTCGTTAGTTTCGCATGCAGTTGAATCTGAATCATGTATATCACAAGTATTTGAAGCTAAATCATTTGTTTCGCATGGGTTTGAAGCTAAACATTCTACATCGCTTTGATATGAAGGCATATCATGTGTTTCCCATTGATTTTAAACTAACTCGTTTATTTCGCCATCATTTGAAGCTATATCACTTATATGGCAAGTATTTGAAACTAATTCATTTGTTTCGCAGGGATTTGAAGCTAAACAATCTACATCGCATTGATATGAAGGTATATCATGTGTTTCTCATTGATTTGAAGCTAACTCGTTCGTTTCGCCTGCATTTGAAGCTATATCACATATATCGCAAGTATTTGAAGCTTAATCATTTGTTTCGCATGGATTTGAAGCTAAACCATCTACATCGCATTGATTTGAAGCTATATCATGTGTTTCGCATTGATTTGAAACTAACTCGTTTATTTCGCCAGCATTTGAAGCTATATCACATATATCGCAAGTATTTGAAGCTAAGTCATTTGGTTCGCATGGATTTGAAGCTAAACCTTCTACATCGCATTGATTTGAAGCTACATCATGTGTTTCGCATGGATTTGAAGCTAACTCGTTTATTTCGCCTGCAGTTGAAGCTATATCACTTATATCGCAAGTATTTGAAGCTAAATCATTTGTTTCGCATGGATTTGATTCTAAACCATCTACATCGAATTGATTTGAAGCTACATCATGTGTTTCGCATGGATTTGGAGCTAACTCGTTTATTTCGCCAGCATTTGAAGCTATATCACTTATATCGCAAGTATTTGAAGCTAAATCATTTGTTTCGCATGGATTTGATTCTAAACCATCTACATCGAATTGATTTGAAGCTACATCATGTGTTTCGCATGGATTTGGAGCTAACTCGTTTATTTCGCCAGCATTTGAAGCTATATCACTTATATCGCAAGTATTTGAAGCTAAATCATTTGTTTCGCTTGGATTTGAAGATTAATTTTCTACTTCGCATTAATTTGAAGATACATCATGTGTTTCGCTTGGATTTGAAGCTAACTCGTTAGTTTCGCATGCAGTTGAATCTAAATCATGTATATCACAAGTATTTGAAGCTAAATCATTTGGTTCGCATGGATTTGAAGCTAAATGTACTACATCGCATTGATTTGATGCTATATCATGTGTTTCGCATGGATTTTAAGCTAACTCGATTATTTCGCCAGCATTGGAAGCTATAACACTTATATCGCAAGTATCTGAAGCGAAATCTTTTGTTTCGCATGGAGTTGAAGCTAAACCTTCTACATCGCATTGATTTGAATGTACATCATGTGTTTCGCATGGATATGAAGCTATCTCGTTAATTGCGCCAGCATTTGAAGCTATATCACTTATATCGCAAGTATTTGAAGCTAATTCATTTGTTTCGCTTGGATTTGAAGATAAATTTTCTACATCGCATTAATTTGAACAAACATCATGTGTTTCGCTTGGATTTGAAGCTACCTCGTTAGTTTCGCATGCAGTTGAATCTAAATCATGTATATCACAAGTATTTGGAGCTAAATCATTTGTTTCGCATGGATTTGAAGCTAAACATTCTACATCGCATTGATATGAAGGCATATCATGTGTTTCCCATTGATTTTAAACTAACTCGTTTATTTCGCCATCATTTGAAGCTATATCAATTATATGGCAAGTATTTGAAACTAATTCATTTGTTTCGCAGGGATTTGAAGCCAAACCTTCAACATCGCATTGATTTGAAGCTACATCATGTGTTTGGCATGGATTTGAATCTAACTCGTTCGTTTCGCCAGCATTTGAAGCAATATCACTTATATCGCAAGTATTTGAAGCTAAATCATTTGTTTCGCATGGATTTGAAGCTAAACCTTCTACATCGCGTTGATTTGAAGCTACATCATGTGTTTCGAATGGATTTGAAGCTAACTCGTTTATTTCGCCTGCATTTGAAGCTATATCAGTTATATCGCAAGTATTTGAAGCTAAATCATTTGGTTCGCATGGATTTGAAGCTAAACCTTCTACATCGCATTGATTTGAAGCTACATAATGTGTTCCGCATGGATTTGAAGCTAAATCGTTTATTTCGCCTGCATTTGAAGCTATATCAGTTATATCGCAAGTATTTGAAGCTAAATCATTTGTTTCGCATGGATTTGAAGCTAAACATTCTACATCGCATTGATATGAAGGCATATCATGTGTTTCCCATTGATTTTAAACTAACTCGTTTATTTCGCCATCATTTGAAGCTATATCAATTATATGGCAAGTATTTGAAACTAATTCATTTGTTTCGCAGGGATTTGAAGCCAAACCTTCAACATCGCATTGATTTGAAGCTACATCATGTGTTTGGCATGGATTTGAATCTAACTCGTTCGTTTCGCCAGCATTTGAAGCAATATCACTTATATCGCAAGTATTTGAAGCTAAATCATTTGTTTCGCATGGAGTTGAAGCTAAACCTTCTACATCGCATTGATTTGATGCTATATCATGTGTTTCGCATGGATATGAAGCTATCTCGTTAATTGCGCCAGCATTTGAAACTATATCACCTATATTGCAAGTAATTGAAGCTAAATCATTTGTTTCGCTGGGATTTGAAGATAAATTTTCTACATCGCATTAATTTGAACATACATCATGTGTTTCGTTTGGATCTGAAGCTAACTCATTAGTTTCGCATGCAGTTGAATCTAAATCATGTATATCACAAGTATTTGAAGTTAAATCATTTGTTTCGCATGGGTTTGAAGCTAGACATTCTACATCGCTTTGATATGAAGGCATATCATGTGTATCCCATTGATTTTAAACTAACTCGTTTATTTCGCCATCATTTGAAGCTATATCACTTATATGGCAAGTATTTGAAACTAATTCATTTGTTTCGCAGGGATTTGAAGCCAAACCTTCAACATCGCATTGATTTGAAGCTACATCATGTGTTTGGCATGGATTTGAATCTAACTCGTTCGTTTCGCCTGCATTTGAAGCAATATCACTTATATCGCAAGTATTTGAAGCTAAATCATTTGTTTCGCATGGATTTGAAGCTAAACAATGTACATCGCATTGATATGAAGGTATATCATGTGTTTCTCATTGATTTGTAGCTAACTCGTTCGTTTCGCCTGCATTTGAAGCTATATCACATATATCGCAATTATTTGAAGCTTAATCATTTGTTTCGCATGGATTTGAAGCTAAACCTTCTACATCGCATTGATTTGATGCTATATCATGTGTTTCGCATGGATTTTAAGCTAACTCGATTATTTCGCCAGCATTTGAAGCTATAACACTTATATCGCAAGTATTTGAAGCTAATTCATTTGTTTCGCTTGGATTTGAAGATAAATTTTCTACATCGCATTAATTTCGACATACATCATGTGTTTCGCTTGGATTTGAAGCTAACTCGTTAGTTTCGCATGCAGTTGAATCTAAATCATGTGTATTACAAGTATTTGAAGCTAAATCATTTGTTTCGCATGGATTTGAAGCTAAACCTTCTACATCGCATTGATTTGAAGCTACATCATGTGTTTCGCATTGATTTGAAGCTGACTCGTTTTTTTCGCCAGCATATGAAGCTATATCAATTATATCGCAAATATTTGAAGCAAAATCATTTGTTTCGCATGGATTTGAAGCTAAACCTTCTACATCGCATTGATTTGAAGCTACATCATGTGTTCCGCATGGATTTGAAGATAAATCGTTTATTTCGCCTGCATTTGAAGCTATATCACATATATCGCAAGTATTTGAAGCTAAATCATTTGTTTAGCATGGATCTGAAGCCAAACCTTCTACATCACATTGATTTGATGCTACATCATATGTTTCGCAAGGATTTGAAGCTAACTCGTTTATTTCGCCAGCATTTGAAGCTATATCACTTATATCGCAAGTATTTGAAGCTTAATCATTTGTTCCGCATGGATTTGAAGCTAAACAATGTACATCGCATTGATTTGAATCTACATCATGTGTTTCGCATGGATATGAAGCTATCTCATTAATTGCGCCAGCATTTGAAGCTATATCACTTATATCGCAAGTATTTGAAGCTAAATCATTTGTTTCGCTTGGATTTGACGATTAATTTTCTACATCGCATTAATTTGAAGATACATCATGAGTTTCGCTTGGATTTGAAGCTAACTCGTTAGTTTCGCATGCAGTTGAATCTAAATCATGTGTATTACAAGTATTTGAAGCTAAATCATTTGTTTCGCATGGATTTGAAGCTAAACCTTCTACATCGCATTGATTTGAAGCTACATCATGTGTTTCGCATGGATTTGAGGCTATCTCGATTATTTCGCCAGCATTTGATGCTAGACCACTTATGTCGCAAGTATTTGAAGTTAAATCACTTGCTACACATGGATTTGAAGCTAAACCTTCTACATCGCGTTGATTTGAAGCTGCATCATGTTTTTCGCATGGATTTGAAGCTTACTCAATTATTTCGCCAGCAGTTGATGCTAGACAACTTATATCGCAAATTTTTGAAGCTAAATCATTCGTTTCGCATGGATTTGAAGCTAAACCTTCTACATCGCATTGATTTGAAGCTACATCATGTGTTCCGCATGGATTTCAAGCTAAATCGTTTATTTCGCCTGCATTTGAAGCTATATTACTTATATCGCAAGTATTTGAAGCAAATCATTTGTTTCGCTTGGATTTGAAGCTGAACCATCAACATCGCATTGATTTGAAGCTACACCATGTGTTCCGCATGGATTTGTAGCTAACTCGTTTATTTCGCCAGCATTTGAAGCTATATCACTTATATCGCAAGTATTTGAAGCTAAATCATTTGTTTCGCATGGATCTGAATCCAAACCTTCTACATCGCATTGATTTGAAGCTACATCATGTGTTTCTCATGGATTTGAAGCTAAACCTTCTACATCGCATTGATTTGAAGCTACATCATGTGTTTCGCATGGATTTGAAGCTAACTCGATTATTTCGCCAGCATTTGAAGCTAAAACACTTATATCGCAAGTATTCGAAGCGAAATCATTTGTTTCGCATGGAGTTGAAGCTGAACCTTCTACATCGCATTGATTGAAGCTACATCATGCGTTTCGCTTGGATTTGAAGCTAACTCGTTAGTTTCGCATGCAGTTGAATCTAAATAATGTATATCACAAGTATTTGAAGCTAAATCATTTGTTTCGCATGGATTTGAAGCTAAACCTTCTACATCGCATTGATTTGAAGCTACATCATGTGTTCCGCATGGATTTGAATATAAATCGTTTATTTCGCCTGCATTTGAAGCTATATCACTTATATCGCAAGTATTTGAAGCTAAATCATATGTTTAGCATGGATCTGAAGCCAAACCTTCTACATCGCATTGATTGAAACTACATCATGCGTTTCGCTTGGATTTGAAGCTAACTCGTTAGCTTCGCATGCAGTTGAATCTAAATAATGTATATCACAAGTATTTGAAGCTAAATCATTTGTTTCGCATGGATTTGAAGCTAATCCTTCTACATCGCGTTGATTTGAAGCTACATCATGTGTTTCGCCTGGATTTGAAGCTAACTCGTTTATTTCGCCTGCATTTGAAGCTATAGCACTTATATCGCAAGTATTTGTAGCTAAATCATTTGATTCGCATGGATATGAAGCTAAACCTTCTACATCGCATTGTTTTGAGGCTACATCATGTGTTTCGAATGTATTTGAAGCTTACTCGTTTATTTCGCCTGCATTTGAAGCTATATCACTTATATCGCAAGTATTTGAAGCTAAATCATTTGTTTCGCTTGGATTTGAAGATTAATTTTCTACTTCGCATTGATTTGAAGATACATCATGTGTTTCGCTTGGATTTGAAGCTAACTCGTTAGTTTCGCATGAAGTTGAATCTAAATCATGTATATCACAAGTATTTGAAGCTAAATCATTTGGTTCGCATGGATTTGAATCTAAACCTTCTACATCGCATTGATTTGATGCTATATCATGTGATTCGCATGGATTTGAAGCTAAAGCGTTTGTTTCGCCTGCATTTGAAGCTATATCAGTTATATCGCAAGTATTTGAAGCTAAATCATTTGATTCGCGTGGATTTGAAGCTAAACCTTCTACATCGCATTGATTTGAAGCTACATCATGTGTTTCGCATGGATTTGAAGCTATCTCGTTAGTCTCGCATGCAGTTGAATCTAAATCATGTATATCACAAGTATTTGAAGCTAAATCATTTGTTTCGCATGGGTTTGAAGCTAAACATTCTACATCGCTTTGATATGAAGGCATATCATGTGTTTCCCATTGATTTTAAACTAACTCGTTTATTTCGCCATCATTTGAAGCTATATCACTTATATGGCAAGTATTTGAAACTAATTCATTTGTTTCGCAGGGATATGAAGCCAAACCTTCAACATCGCATTGATTTGAAGCTACATCATGTGTTTGGCATGGATTTGAATCTAACTCGTTCGTTTCGCCTGCATTTGAAGCAATATCACTTATATCGCAAGTATTTGAAGCTAAATCATTTGTTTCGCATGGATTTGAAGCTAAACAATCTACATCGCATTGATATGAAGGTATATCATGTGTTTCTCATTGATGTGAAGCTAACTCGTTCGTTTCGCCTGCATTTGAAGCTATATCACATATATCGCAAGTATTTGAAGCTTAATCATTTGTTTCGCATGGATTTGAAGCTAAACCTTCTACATCGCATTGATTTGAAGCTACATTATGTGTTTCGTATGGATTTGAAGCTACCTCGTTAGTCTCGCATGCAGTTGAATCTAAATCATGTATATCACAAGTATTTGAAGCGAAATCATTTGTTTCGCATGGATTTGAAGCTAAACCTTCTACATCGCATTGATTTGAAGCTATATCATGTGTTTCGCATTGATTTGAAACTAACTCGTTTATTTCGCATGCATTTGAAGCTATATCACTTATACCGCAAGTATTTGAAGCTAAATCATTTGATTCGCATGGATTTGAAGATTAATTTTCTACTTCGCATTAATTTCAAGATACATCATGTGTTTCGCTTGGATTTGAAGCTAACTCGTTAGTTTCGCATGCAGTTGAATCTAAATCATGTACATCACAAGTATTTGAAGCTAAATCATTTGGTTCGCATGGATTTGAAGCTAAACCTTCTACATCGCATTGATTTGATGCTATATCATGTGTTTCGCATGGATTTTAAGCTAACTCGATTATTTCGCCAGCATTTGAAGCTATAGCACTTATATCGCAAGTATTTGAAGCTAATTCATTTGTTTCGCTTGGATTTGAAGATAAATTTTCTACATCGCATTAATTTCGACATACATCATGTGTTTCGCTTGGATTTGAAGCTAACTTGTTAGTTTAGCATGCAGTTGAATCTAAATCATGTATATCACAGGTATTTGAAGCTAAATCATTTGTTTCGCATGGATTTGAAGCTAAACATGCTACATCGCATTGATATGGAGGCATATCATGTGTTTCCCATTGATTTTAAACTAACTTGTTTATTTCGCCATTATTTGAAGCTATATCACTTATATGGCAAGTATTTGAAACTAATTCATTTGTTTCGCAGGGATTTGAAGCCAAACCTTCAACATCGCATTGATTTGAAGCTACATCATATGTTTGGCATGGATTAGAATCTAACTCGTTCGTATCGCCTGCATTTGAAGCAATATCACTTATATCGCAAGTATTTGAAGCTAAATCATTTGTTTCGCATGGATTTGAAGCTAAACAATCTACATCACATTGATATGAAGGTATATCATGTGTTTCGCATTGATTTGAAGCTAACTCGTTCGTTTCGCCTGCATTTGAAGCTATATCACTTATATCGCAAGTATTTGAAGCTTAATCATTTGTTTCGCATGGATTTGAAGCTAAACCTTCTACATCGCATTGATTTGAAGCTACATCATGTGTTTCGCATGGTTTTGAAGCTAAATTATGTGATTCGCATGCATTTGAAGCTAACTCGGTTATTTCGCCAGCATTTGAAGCTATATCTCTTATATCGCAAGTATTTGAAGCTAAATCATTTGATTCGCTTAGATTTGAAGCTAAACCTTCTACATCGCGTTGATTTCTAGCTACATCATGTGTTTCGCATGGATTTGAAGCTAACTCGTTTATTTCGCCAGCATTTGAAGCTATATCACTTATATCGCAAGTATTTGAAGCTAAATAATTTGATTCGCATGGATATGAAGCTAAACCTTCTACATCGCATTGATTTGAGGCTACATCATGTGTTTCGAATGTATTTGAAGCTTACTCGATTATTTCGCCAGCAGTTGATGCTAGACAACTTATATCGCAATTATTTGAAGTTAAATCGCTTGCTACACATGGATTTGATGTTAAACCTTCTACATCGCGTTGATTTGAAGCTATATCATGTGTTTCGCATGGATTTGAAGCTATCTCGTTAGTCTCGCATGCAGTTGAAGCAATATCACTTATATCGCAAGTATTTGAAGCTAAATCATTTGTTTCGCATGGATTTGAAGCTAAACAATGTACATCGCATTGATATGAAGGTATATCATGTGTTTCTCATTGATTTGTAGCTAACTCGTTCGTTTCGCCTGCATTTGAAGCTATATCACATATATCGCAAGTATTTGAAGCTTAATCATTTGTTTCGCATGGATTTGAAGCTAAACCTTCTACATCGCATTGATTTGATGCTATATCATGTGTTTGGCATGGATTTTAAGCTAACTCGATTATTTCGCCAGCATTTGAAGCTATAACACTTATATCGTAAGTATTTGAAGCTAATTCATTTGTTTCGCTTGGATTTGAAGATAAATTTTCTACATCGCATTAATTTCGACATACATCATGTGTTTCGCTTGGATTTGAAGCTAACTTGTTAGTTTCGCATGCAGTTGAATCTAAATCATGTATATCACAGGTATTTGAAGCTAAATCATTTGTTTCGCATGGATTTGAAGCTAAACATGCTACATCGCATTGATATGGAGGCATATCATGTGTTTCCCATTGATTTTAAACTAACTTGTTTATTTCGCCATTATTTGAAGCTATATCACTTATATGGCAAGTATTTGAAACTAATTCATTTGTTTCGCAGGGATTTGAAGCCAAACCTTCAACATCGCATTGATTTGAAGCTACATCATATGTTTGGCATGGATTTGAATCTAACTCGTTCGTATCGCCTGCATTTGAAGCAATATCACTTATATCGCAAGTATTTGAAGCTAAATCGCTTGCTACACATGGATTTGAAGTTAAACCTTCTACATCGCGTTGATTTGAAGCTATACCATGTGTTTCGCATGGATTTGAAGCTATCTCGTTAGTCTCGCATCCAGTTGAATCTAAATCATGTATATCACAAGTATTTGAAGCTAAATCATTTGTTTCGCATGGATTTGAAGCTAAACCTTCTACATCGCATTGATTTGAAGCTACATCATGTGTTTCGCATGGATTTGAAGCTAAATTATGTGATTCGCATGCATTTGAAGCTAACTCGGTTATTTCGCCAGCATTTGAAGCTATATCACTTATATGGCAAGTATTTGAAACTAATTCATTTGTTTCGCAGGGATTTGAAGCTAAACAATCTACATCGCATTGATATGAAGGTATATCATGTGTTTCTCATTGATTTGAAGCTAACTCGTTTCGTTTCGCCTGCATTTGAAGCTATATCACATATATCGCAAGTATTTGAAGCTTAATCATTTGTTTCGCATGGATTTGAAGCTAAACCATCTACATCGCATTGATTTGAAGCTATATCATGTGTTTCGCATTGATTTGAAACTAACTCGTTTATTTCGCCAGCATTTGAAGCTATATCACATATATCGCAAGTATTTGAAGCTAAGTCATTTGGTTCGCATGGATTTGAAGCTAAACCTTCTACATCGCATTGATTGAAGCTACATCATGTGTTTCGCATGGATTTGAAGCTAACTCGTTTATTTCGCCTGCAGTTGAAGCTATATCACTTATATCGCAAGTATTTGAAGCTAAATCATTTGTTTCGCATGGATTTGATTCTAAACCATCTACATCGAATTGATTTGAAGCTACATCATGTGTTTCGCATGGATTTGGAGCTAACTCGTTTATTTCGCCAGCATTTGAAGCTATATCACTTATATCGCAAGTATTTGAAGCTAAATCATTTGTTTCGCATGGATTTGATTCTAAACCATCTACATCGAATTGATTTGAAGCTACATCATGTGTTTCGCATGGATTTGGAGCTAACTCGTTTATTTCGCCAGCATTTGAAGCTATATCACTTATATCGCAAGTATTTGAAGCTAAATCATTTGTTTCGCTTGGATTTGAAGATTAATTTTCTACTTCGCATTAATTTGAAGATACATCATGTGTTTCGCTTGGATTTGAAGCTAACTCGTTAGTTTCGCATGCAGTTGAATCTAAATCATGTATATCACAAGTATTTTGAAGCTAAATCATTTGGTTCGCATGATTTGAAGCTAAATGTACTACATCGCATTGATTTGATGCTATATCATGTGTTTCGCATGGATTTTAAGCTAACTCGATTATTTCGCCAGCATTGGAAGCTATAACACTTATATCGCAAGTATCTGAAGCGAAATCTTTTGTTTCGCATGGAGTTGAAGCTAAACCTTCTACATCGCATTGATTTGAATGTACATCATGTGTTTCGCATGGATATGAAGCTATCTCGTTAATTGCGCCAGCATTTGAAGCTATATCACTTATATCGCAAGTATTTGAAGCTAATTCATTTGTTTCGCTTGGATTTGAAGATAAATTTTCTACATCGCATTAATTTGAACAAACATCATGTGTTTCGCTTGGATTTGAAGCTACCTCGTTAGTTTCGCATGCAGTTGAATCTAAATCATGTATATCACAAGTATTTGGAGCTAAATCATTTGTTTCGCATGGATTTGAAGCTAAACATTCTACATCGCATTGATATGAAGGCATATCATGTGTTTCCCATTGATTTTAAACTAACTCGTTTATTTCGCCATCATTTGAAGCTATATCAATTATATGGCAAGTATTTGAAACTAATTCATTTGTTTCGCAGGGATTTGAAGCCAAACCTTCAACATCGCATTGATTTGAAGCTACATCATGTGTTTGGCATGGATTTGAATCTAACTCGTTCGTTTCGCCAGCATTTGAAGCAATATCACTTATATCGCAAGTATTTGAAGCTAAATCATTTGTTTCGCATGGATTTGAAGCTAAACCTTCTACATCGCGTTGATTTGAAGCTACATCATGTGTTTCGAATGGATTTGAAGCTAACTCGTTTATTTCGCCTGCATTTGAAGCTATATCAGTTATATCGCAAGTATTTGAAGCTAAATCATTTGGTTCGCATGGATTTGAAGCTAAACCTTCTACATCGCATTGATTTGAAGCTACATAATGTGTTCCGCATGGATTTGAAGCTAAATCGTTTATTTCGCCTGCATTTGAAGCTATATCACTTATATCGCAAGTATTTGAAGCTAAATCATTTGTTTCGCATGGATTTGATTCTAAACCATCTACATCGAATTGATTTGAAGCTACATCATGTGTTTCGCATGGATTTGGAGCTAACTCGTTTATTTCGCCAGCATTTGAAGCTATATCACTTATATCGCAAGTATTTGAAACTAAATCATTTGTTTCGAATTGATTTGAAGCTAAACCTTCTACATCGCATTGATTTGATGCTATATCATGTGTTTCGCATGGATATGAAGCTATCTCGTTAATTGCGCCAGCATTTGAAACTATATCACCTATATTGCAAGTAATTGAAGCTAAATCATTTGTTTCGCTGGGATTTGAAGATAAATTTTCTACATCGCATTAATTTGAACATACATCATGTGTTTCGTTTGGATCTGAAGCTAACTCATTAGTTTCGCATGCAGTTGAATCTAAATCATGTATATCACAAGTATTTGAAGTTAAATCATTTGTTTCGCATGGGTTTGAAGCTAGACATTCTACATCGCTTTGATATGAAGGCATATCATGTGTATCCCATTGATTTTAAACTAACTCGTTTATTTCGCCATCATTTGAAGCTATATCACTTATATGGCAAGTATTTGAAACTAATTCATTTGTTTCGCAGGGATTTGAAGCCAAACCTTCAACATCGCATTGATTTGAAGCTACATCATGTGTTTGGCATGGATTTGAATCTAACTCGTTCGTTTCGCCTGCATTTGAAGCAATATCACTTATATCGCAAGTATTTGAAGCTAAATCATTTGTTTCGCATGGATTTGAAGCTAAACAATGTACATCGCATTGATATGAAGGTATATCATGTGTTTCTCATTGATTTGTAGCTAACTCGTTCGTTTCGCCTGCATTTGAAGCTATATCACATATATCGCAATTATTTGAAGCTTAATCATTTGTTTCGCATGGATTTGAAGCTAAACCTTCTACATCGCATTGATTTGATGCTATATCATGTGTTTCGCATGGATTTTAAGCTAACTCGATTATTTCGCCAGCATTTGAAGCTATAACACTTATATCGCAAGTATTTGAAGCTAATTCATTTGTTTCGCTTGGATTTGAAGATAAATTTTCTACATCGCATTAATTTCGACATACATCATGTGTTTCGCTTGGATTTGAAGCTAACTCGTTAGTTTCGCATGCAGTTGAATCTAAATCATGTGTATTACAAGTATTTGAAGCTAAATCATTTGTTTCGCATGGATTTGAAGCTAAACCTTCTACATCGCATTGATTTGAAGCTACATCATGTGTTTCGCATTGATTTGAAGCTGACTCGTTTTTTTCGCCAGCATATGAAGCTATATCAATTATATCGCAAATATTTGAAGCAAAATCATTTGTTTCGCATGGATTTGAAGCTAAACCTTCTACATCGCATTGATTTGAAGCTACATCATGTGTTCCGCATGGATTTGAAGATAAATCGTTTATTTCGCCTGCATTTGAAGCTATATCACATATATCGCAAGTATTTGAAGCTAAATCATTTGTTTAGCATGGATCTGAAGCCAAACCTTCTACATCACATTGATTTGATGCTACATCATATGTTTCGCAAGGATTTGAAGCTAACTCGTTTATTTCGCCAGCATTTGAAGCTATATCACTTATATCGCAAGTATTTGAAGCTTAATCATTTGTTCCGCATGGATTTGAAGCTAAACAATGTACATCGCATTGATTTGAATCTACATCATGTGTTTCGCATGGATATGAAGCTATCTCATTAATTGCGCCAGCATTTGAAGCTATATCACTTATATCGCAAGTATTTGAAGCTAAATCATTTGTTTCGCTTGGATTTGACGATTAATTTTCTACATCGCATTAATTTGAAGATACATCATGAGTTTCGCTTGGATTTGAAGCTAACTCGTTAGTTTCGCATGCAGTTGAATCTAAATCATGTGTATTACAAGTATTTGAAGCTAAATCATTTGTTTCGCATGGATTTGAAGCTAAACCTTCTACATCGCATTGATTTGAAGCTACATCATGTGTTTCGCATGGATTTGAGGCTATCTCGATTATTTCGCCAGCATTTGATGCTAGACCACTTATGTCGCAAGTATTTGAAGTTAAATCACTTGCTACACATGGATTTGAAGCTAAACCTTCTACATCGCGTTGATTTGAAGCTGCATCATGTTTTTCGCATGGATTTGAAGCTTACTCAATTATTTCGCCAGCAGTTGATGCTAGACAACTTATATCGCAAATTTTTGAAGCTAAATCATTCGTTTCGCATGGATTTGAAGCTAAACCTTCTACATCGCATTGATTTGAAGCTACATCATGTGTTCCGCATGGATTTCAAGCTAAATCGTTTATTTCGCCTGCATTTGAAGCTATATTACTTATATCGCAAGTATTTGAAGCAAATCATTTGTTTCGCTTGGATTTGAAGCTGAACCATCAACATCGCATTGATTTGAAGCTACACCATGTGTTCCGCATGGATTTGTAGCTAACTCGTTTATTTCGCCAGCATTTGAAGCTATATCACTTATATCGCAAGTATTTGAAGCTAAATCATTTGTTTCGCATGGATCTGAATCCAAACCTTCTACATCGCATTGATTTGAAGCTACATCATGTGTTTCTCATGGATTTGAAGCTAAACCTTCTACATCGCATTGATTTGAAGCTACATCATGTGTTTCGCATGGATTTGAAGCTAACTCGATTATTTCGCCAGCATTTGAAGCTAAAACACTTATATCGCAAGTATTCGAAGCGAAATCATTTGTTTCGCATGGAGTTGAAGCTGAACCTTCTACATCGCATTGATTGAAGCTACATCATGCGTTTCGCTTGGATTTGAAGCTAACTCGTTAGTTTCGCATGCAGTTGAATCTAAATAATGTATATCACAAGTATTTGAAGCTAAATCATTTGTTTCGCATGGATTTGAAGCTAAACCTTCTACATCGCATTGATTTGAAGCTACATCATGTGTTCCGCATGGATTTGAATATAAATCGTTTATTTCGCCTGCATTTGAAGCTATATCACTTATATCGCAAGTATTTGAAGCTAAATCATATGTTTAGCATGGATCTGAAGCCAAACCTTCTACATCGCATTGATTGAAACTACATCATGCGTTTCGCTTGGATTTGAAGCTAACTCGTTAGCTTCGCATGCAGTTGAATCTAAATAATGTATATCACAAGTATTTGAAGCTAAATCATTTGTTTCGCATGGATTTGAAGCTAATCCTTCTACATCGCGTTGATTTGAAGCTACATCATGTGTTTCGCCTGGATTTGAAGCTAACTCGTTTATTTCGCCTGCATTTGAAGCTATAGCACTTATATCGCAAGTATTTGTAGCTAAATCATTTGATTCGCATGGATATGAAGCTAAACCTTCTACATCGCATTGTTTTGAGGCTACATCATGTGTTTCGAATGTATTTGAAGCTTACTCGTTTATTTCGCCTGCATTTGAAGCTATATCACTTATATCGCAAGTATTTGAAGCTAAATCATTTGTTTCGCTTGGATTTGAAGATTAATTTTCTACTTCGCATTGATTTGAAGATACATCATGTGTTTCGCTTGGATTTGAAGCTAACTCGTTAGTTTCGCATGAAGTTGAATCTAAATCATGTATATCACAAGTATTTGAAGCTAAATCATTTGGTTCGCATGGATTTGAATCTAAACCTTCTACATCGCATTGATTTGATGCTATATCATGTGATTCGCATGGATTTGAAGCTAAAGCGTTTGTTTCGCCTGCATTTGAAGCTATATCAGTTATATCGCAAGTATTTGAAGCTAAATCATTTGATTCGCGTGGATTTGAAGCTAAACCTTCTACATCGCATTGATTTGAAGCTACATCATGTGTTTCGCATGGATTTGAAGCTATCTCGTTAGTCTCGCATGCAGTTGAATCTAAATCATGTATATCACAAGTATTTGAAGCTAAATCATTTGTTTCGCATGGGTTTGAAGCTAAACATTCTACATCGCTTTGATATGAAGGCATATCATGTGTTTCCCATTGATTTTAAACTAACTCGTTTATTTCGCCATCATTTGAAGCTATATCACTTATATGGCAAGTATTTGAAACTAATTCATTTGTTTCGCAGGGATATGAAGCCAAACCTTCAACATCGCATTGATTTGAAGCTACATCATGTGTTTGGCATGGATTTGAATCTAACTCGTTCGTTTCGCCTGCATTTGAAGCAATATCACTTATATCGCAAGTATTTGAAGCTAAATCATTTGTTTCGCATGGATTTGAAGCTAAACAATCTACATCGCATTGATATGAAGGTATATCATGTGTTTCTCATTGATGTGAAGCTAACTCGTTCGTTTCGCCTGCATTTGAAGCTATATCACATATATCGCAAGTATTTGAAGCTTAATCATTTGTTTCGCATGGATTTGAAGCTAAACCTTCTACATCGCATTGATTTGAAGCTACATTATGTGTTTCGTATGGATTTGAAGCTACCTCGTTAGTCTCGCATGCAGTTGAATCTAAATCATGTATATCACAAGTATTTGAAGCGAAATCATTTGTTTCGCATGGATTTGAAGCTAAACCTTCTACATCGCATTGATTTGAAGCTATATCATGTGTTTCGCATTGATTTGAAACTAACTCGTTTATTTCGCATGCATTTGAAGCTATATCACTTATACCGCAAGTATTTGAAGCTAAATCATTTGATTCGCATGGATTTGAAGATTAATTTTCTACTTCGCATTAATTTCAAGATACATCATGTGTTTCGCTTGGATTTGAAGCTAACTCGTTAGTTTCGCATGCAGTTGAATCTAAATCATGTACATCACAAGTATTTGAAGCTAAATCATTTGGTTCGCATGGATTTGAAGCTAAACCTTCTACATCGCATTGATTTGATGCTATATCATGTGTTTCGCATGGATTTTAAGCTAACTCGATTATTTCGCCAGCATTTGAAGCTATAGCACTTATATCGCAAGTATTTGAAGCTAATTCATTTGTTTCGCTTGGATTTGAAGATAAATTTTCTACATCGCATTAATTTCGACATACATCATGTGTTTCGCTTGGATTTGAAGCTAACTTGTTAGTTTAGCATGCAGTTGAATCTAAATCATGTATATCACAGGTATTTGAAGCTAAATCATTTGTTTCGCATGGATTTGAAGCTAAACATGCTACATCGCATTGATATGGAGGCATATCATGTGTTTCCCATTGATTTTAAACTAACTTGTTTATTTCGCCATTATTTGAAGCTATATCACTTATATGGCAAGTATTTGAAACTAATTCATTTGTTTCGCAGGGATTTGAAGCCAAACCTTCAACATCGCATTGATTTGAAGCTACATCATATGTTTGGCATGGATTAGAATCTAACTCGTTCGTATCGCCTGCATTTGAAGCAATATCACTTATATCGCAAGTATTTGAAGCTAAATCATTTGTTTCGCATGGATTTGAAGCTAAACAATCTACATCACATTGATATGAAGGTATATCATGTGTTTCGCATTGATTTGAAGCTAACTCGTTCGTTTCGCCTGCATTTGAAGCTATATCACTTATATCGCAAGTATTTGAAGCTTAATCATTTGTTTCGCATGGATTTGAAGCTAAACCTTCTACATCGCATTGATTTGAAGCTACATCATGTGTTTCGCATGGTTTTGAAGCTAAATTATGTGATTCGCATGCATTTGAAGCTAACTCGGTTATTTCGCCAGCATTTGAAGCTATATCTCTTATATCGCAAGTATTTGAAGCTAAATCATTTGATTCGCTTAGATTTGAAGCTAAACCTTCTACATCGCGTTGATTTCTAGCTACATCATGTGTTTCGCATGGATTTGAAGCTAACTCGTTTATTTCGCCAGCATTTGAAGCTATATCACTTATATCGCAAGTATTTGAAGCTAAATAATTTGATTCGCATGGATATGAAGCTAAACCTTCTACATCGCATTGATTTGAGGCTACATCATGTGTTTCGAATGTATTTGAAGCTTACTCGATTATTTCGCCAGCAGTTGATGCTAGACAACTTATATCGCAATTATTTGAAGTTAAATCGCTTGCTACACATGGATTTGATGTTAAACCTTCTACATCGCGTTGATTTGAAGCTATATCATGTGTTTCGCATGGATTTGAAGCTATCTCGTTAGTCTCGCATGCAGTTGAAGCAATATCACTTATATCGCAAGTATTTGAAGCTAAATCATTTGTTTCGCATGGATTTGAAGCTAAACAATGTACATCGCATTGATATGAAGGTATATCATGTGTTTCTCATTGATTTGTAGCTAACTCGTTCGTTTCGCCTGCATTTGAAGCTATATCACATATATCGCAAGTATTTGAAGCTTAATCATTTGTTTCGCATGGATTTGAAGCTAAACCTTCTACATCGCATTGATTTGATGCTATATCATGTGTTTGGCATGGATTTTAAGCTAACTCGATTATTTCGCCAGCATTTGAAGCTATAACACTTATATCGTAAGTATTTGAAGCTAATTCATTTGTTTCGCTTGGATTTGAAGATAAATTTTCTACATCGCATTAATTTCGACATACATCATGTGTTTCGCTTGGATTTGAAGCTAACTTGTTAGTTTCGCATGCAGTTGAATCTAAATCATGTATATCACAGGTATTTGAAGCTAAATCATTTGTTTCGCATGGATTTGAAGCTAAACATGCTACATCGCATTGATATGGAGGCATATCATGTGTTTCCCATTGATTTTAAACTAACTTGTTTATTTCGCCATTATTTGAAGCTATATCACTTATATGGCAAGTATTTGAAACTAATTCATTTGTTTCGCAGGGATTTGAAGCCAAACCTTCAACATCGCATTGATTTGAAGCTACATCATATGTTTGGCATGGATTTGAATCTAACTCGTTCGTATCGCCTGCATTTGAAGCAATATCACTTATATCGCAAGTATTTGAAGCTAAATCGCTTGCTACACATGGATTTGAAGTTAAACCTTCTACATCGCGTTGATTTGAAGCTATACCATGTGTTTCGCATGGATTTGAAGCTATCTCGTTAGTCTCGCATCCAGTTGAATCTAAATCATGTATATCACAAGTATTTGAAGCTAAATCATTTGTTTCGCATGGATTTGAAGCTAAACCTTCTACATCGCATTGATTTGAAGCTACATCATGTGTTTCGCATGGATTTGAAGCTAAATTATGTGATTCGCATGCATTTGAAGCTAACTCGGTTATTTCGCCAGCATTTGAAGCTATATCTCTTATATCGCAAGTATTTGAAGCTAAATCATTTGATTCGCTTAGATTTGAAGCTAAACCTTCTACATCGCGTTGATTTCAAGCTACATCATGTGTTTCGCATGGATTTGAAGCTAACTCGTTTATTTCGCCAGCATTTGAAGCTATATCACTTATATCGCAAGTATTTGAAGCTAAATAATTTGATTCGCATGGATATGAAGCTAAACCTTCTACATCGCATTGATTTGAGGCTACATCATGTGTTTTGAATGTATTTGAAGCTTACTCGATTATTTCGCCAGCAGTTGATGCTAGACAACTTATATCGCAATTATTTGAAGTTAAATCGCTTGCTACACATGGATTTGAAGTTAAACCTTCTACATCGCGTTGATTTGAAGTTATACCATGTGTTTCGCATGGATTTGAAGCTATCTCGTTAGTCTCGCATCCAGTTGAATCTAAATCATGTATATCACAAGTATTTGAAGCTAAATCATTTGTTTCACATGGATTTGAAGCTAAACCTTCTACATCGCATTGATTTGAGGCTACATCATGTGTGTCGAATGTATTTGCAGCTTACTCGATTATTTCGCCAGCAGTTGATGCTAGACAACTTATATCGCAATTATTTGAAGTTAAATCGCTTGCTGCACATGGATTTGGAGTTAAACCTTCTACATCGCGTTGATTTGAAGCTACATCATGTGTTTCGCATGGATTTGAAGCTAACTCGTTTATTTCGCCAGCATTTGAAGCTATATCACTTATATCGCAAGTATTTGAAGCTTAATCATTTGTTTCGCATGGATTTGAAGCTAAACCTTCTACATCGCATTGATTTGAAGCTACATCATGTGTTTCGCTTGGATTTTAAGCTACCTCGTTAGTTTCGCATGCAGTTGAATCTAAATCATGTATATCACAAGTATTTGGAGCTAAATCATTTGTTTCGCGTGGATTTGAAGCTAAACATTCTACATCACATTGATATGAAGGCATATCATGTGTTTCCCATTGATTTTAAACTAACTCGTTTATTTCGCCATCATTTGAAGCTATATCACTTATATGGCAAGTATTTCAAACTAATTCATTTGTTTCGCAGGGATTTGAAGCCAAACCTTCAACATCGCATTGATTTGAAGCTACATCATGTGTTTGGCATGGATTTGAATCTAACTCGTTCGTTTCGCCTGCATTTGAAGCAATATCACTTATATAGCAAGTATTTGAAGCTAAATCATTTGTTTCGCATGGATTTGAAGCTAAACCTTCTACATCGCATTAATTTCAAGATACATCATGTGTTTCGCTTGGATTTGAAGCTAACTCGTTAGTTTCGCATGCAGTTGAATCTAAATCATGTACATCACAAGTATTTGAAGCTAAATCATTTGGTTCGCATGGATTTGAAGCTAAACCTTCGACATCGCATTGATTTGATGCTATATCATGTGTTTCGCATGGATTTTAAGCTAACTCGATTATTTCGCCAGCATTTGAAGCTATAACACTTATATCGCAAGTATTTGAAGCTAATTCATTTGTTTCGCTTGGATTTGAAGATAAATTTTCTACATCGCATTAATTTCGACATACATCATGTGTTTCGCTTGGATTTGAAGCTAACTTGTTAGTTTCGCATGCAGTTGAATCTAAATCATGTATATCACAGGTATTTGAAGCTAAATCATTTGTTTCGCATGGATTTGAAGCTAAACATGCTACATCGCATTGATATGGAGGCATATCATGTGTTTCCCATTGATTTTAAACTAACTTGTTTATTTCGCCATTATTTGAAGCTATATCACTTATATGGCAAGTATTTGAAACTAATTCATTTGTTTCGCAGGGGTTTGAAGCCAAACCTTCAACATCGCATTGATTTGAAGCTACATCATATGTTTGGCATGGATTTGAATCTAACTCGTTCGTATCGCCTGCATTTGAAGCAATATCACTTATATCGCAAGTATTTGAAGCTAAATCATTTGTTTCGCATGGATTTGAAGCTAAACAATCTGCATCACATTGATATGAAGGTATATCATGTGTTTCCCATTGATTT